>NC_081779.1:1963051-2163051 GCF_963082965.1 Carassius carassius | reverse complement strand
AGAAATCATTCTTATATTCAGATTTTTGAACATTTTTAATTATTATCAACCGTGATGCATTTTTTTTTAGGATTCACAGATTAATAGAAAAGCTCAAAAGAGCACTATTTATTCGAAATAGAATCTTTTGTAACATCATAAACATCTTTACTGTCACTTTTAATTAATTGAATGCATCCTCAATGAATGGAACTATTACAAATAAATCTTACTGGCCTTGAACTCTTTGTCAGCTGGATTATATTACCGTATTTTTCGGACTATAAATACGTCATGACGAGGAAAAAACATATAAATCGCACCGGACTATAAGTCGCATTTATTTAGAACCAAGAACCAAGAGAAAACATTACCGTCTACAGCCACAAGAGGGCGCTCTATGTCTTCAGTGTAGACCACAGGAGAACTGAGCAGCATTGAGCGCCCTCTGGCGGCTGGAGACGGTAGTGTTTTCTCTTGGTTCATGTCAAATTAATTTTGATAAATAGGTCGCACCTGACTATAAGTTACTTATAGTCTGGAAAATACGGTATATTAACTGAACTCTCTCTCTCTCTCTCTGCTGATGCTGGCAGCAAGAGCTGATCTTCTACACGTTCAGCGGTCAGGCGAGCAGTGTCCACACGGGGGCGCTGGAGCTGCTGCTGCGGCGCTGTAATGAGGTTCAGCAGTGGGTGATGTCTGAAGTGCTGCTCTGTCCATCACTCAGCAGACGAGTGCAGCTGCTCAAGAAGTTCATCAAGATCGCTGCACAGTGAGGCAACACTCAACACTTCACACACATACAGTCCTGCTTTCACCAGACAACACCGCTTTAGTGTTCTTATGTTACAAAGTACCTTTAATATATAAAATATACGCACTATTTTAATTTAGATTTTAACATTCAGTTATAATAATAGATTTTATGACACACACTGGTTGTTTTGTTTAATAAAATAATTGTTTTATATAAAAGATATTAGTATAGTTTATTCAAATATAATAATTATACACTGATTATTTATATATGTACAGTATTGAAACATTTTATGACATTCTGATTGTCTTTGTTAATTAAAAAAATATATATATTCGAAATATTAAATATTTTATTATTTTAATTTATAGTTTATTGTTAAGTCATAATAATACTGCTTTTTATGACAGATACTGATTGTTTTGTTTAATAAAATAATTGTTATACATTAAAAATATTAGCGTAGTTTAATAAAATATAATAATTATACACACTGACTATTTATATATGTACAATATTGATAGAATTAAAAAAATATATTCTATTTTTACTTTTATTTTTTATTCTAATTTTATTATTATATTATATTTATTATTTTATTATAATTTTATGCCATTCTGACTGTCTTTGTTAATAAAAAGTGATATATTACAAATATTAAAATGTTATTTAGTAATTTTAATTTATAGTTTATTGTTAAGACATAATAATACTGCTTTTTATGACAGATACTGATTATTCATATGTTTAATAAACAGTTTGATATATTAAAAATATAAAATATTTTATTATTTCAATTTAATATTTTATTGCTAAAACATTATAATGTGCTTTTAATGACAAATATAGGTTATTCTTATGTTTAATAAAATAAAGTATTAAATACAGACTCTTTCACAGATATAATATTTTATGACAGATACTGATTGTTTGTTTTATAAAATAATATTGATATATAAAATATAATTTATTATGTTCGTTTATATTTTATTATTACATTTTAATAATGTGTTTTATGGAATACTAAATTATTTTTGTTCAGTACAATAATACTGATATATTAAAAACATTAAATATTTTATATTTTTAATATATTATTAAAACTGCATTTTATGTCAGATAGCCTTTTTAATAAAACAATATCACAATATTAGAAATACTAAATATTTTATTGTGACATTTTAGTTCATATTTTGTTTTCAAAATATAACAAAAGTGCTTTAGTGATAGATTCTGATAATGTATGTTTAATACAATAAAAACAATATTTTATACATAATAATATTTTCCATTATTTATTATTCATTTATAATATTTTATTATAATATTATAAAATAATTCTAATACTTTATATTATTATTATTATTGTTATTATTATTGCTGTTTTTATTTATTGTTGTTTTTTTGTGAATGTGTTGTTGAATTACTCTTTAAGGTCAGGTCTGATTGTTTCTGACTGAAGAATGAATGACTGCAATTTAAACCAAATATACTCTTTAGACAGCCACTGAATGAGTTGAAAAGAATTGAACTCTATAGATGTCCAGTGAAGAGACTGAGGAGTGTGTGTGTGTGTGTTTCAGCTGTAAAACTCAGAGGAACCTCAACTCCTCGTTTGCGATCATCATGGGTTTAAACACGGCCGCCGTCAGCCGCCTTAATCAGACCTGGGAGGTAACAGCGCTCTGCTGACTCACACACACACACACACACACACACGTTCGTCTATAGTCTGTGACTCGGTTTCTGTCTCGTTCCTGCAGAAAGTTCCTGGAAAGTTCAAGAAGCTCTTCTCTGAGCTGGAGCTGTTGACTGTAAGTCAAACCCAGTTCACAAAGAACATAAAGCAGCATTCATAAACACAATCAAACGCACATCCATCAGAAACATACAGCACAGAGTCGTCTGATTGTCTTCCTCAGGATCCGTCCATGAATCATAAAGCCTACAGAGACGCTTTCAAGAAGACCAAGCCGCCCAAGATCCCCTTCATGCCTCTGATGCTCAAAGGTTACACCAAAACAGGAACATTGGGTTGATTTAATTATTAAGATATAATAAATGCTGATTGTTCTGATGTTTATTACATTAATATTGATATATTAAAAAAATATATGTTTATTATTTGAATTTATATTTTATTATTAAAATGCAATAATATTGCTTTTTATGACAGATACTGATTATTCTTATGTTATGCAACAATTTTTATTCTTATCTAACATAATTATGATATAGTAGAAATGCATTTTTAGTTCAAGTTTTATTGTTAAAATATAATCATTATTCTTTGGTTTAATAAAATAATATCAATATATTAAAAATATTAAATATTGTATTTTTATTCATTTTAATTTAGATATTATTGTTAAAATATAATGATATATATTGGTTATTCTTATAATAATATTGATATTATTAAAAATATTTAAAATATTGTATTTTTTATATTTTATTGTTGAAATATAATACTGATATTAAATGTATTAAATGTAATTATATTATTTACTTTTTATTGTATGGGTTATTCTTATGTTTAATATATATAATACTGATATATAAAAATGCATTATTATTTTAGTTTAATTTTATTATTTAAAAAATATAATAATGATTTTTTTATGACAAACACTGATTATTCTTCTGTTTATTAAAATAATTTAGATTTATTAAAATTTTTTATATTTTATTATTAGAGTTTGAATACACCTTCTGGTGCTACTTGGACACGTCATCAGTGAAAAACCCGAGGTCATAGGGTGTTTCGGGTCTTTAATCTTCATACACCCTCACCCGGGCGACCCAGCCGGGGGTGATCAGTCCCCAGCTTGTGTCCAAGTGGCATGTTGCTCCACGGATCCCCCCTACGGATCCACAGCCACCGAGAAGCCCTTTCTGCGGCCTCTAAGATGTTTGCGGTGGCTTTTTTCAATTGCAGTCCTTTCACTCCAAGGAGTTTGAGGGTTCGCAGCAGTGAGTGGCCAGCGAAGCCTCGGCACCCGACCTCGACTGGCTCGCAGCGAGTTTTCCAGCCATTGTTCCGGCACTCCGAGCTGAGCCCTGCGTACTTAGCCTTCTTGCGCTCGTGGGCCTCTTCAATATGGTCTTCCCAGGGGACAGTTAGTTCCAGGATAACCACTTGCTTGGTAGACTCAGATGTTAGCACCATGTCTGGGCGGAGAGAAGTGGCTGTGATGTTGCCTGGGAACTTAAGCTGCCTTCCAAGGTCAACCTGAAGCTGCCAATCACGAGCAGTGGAGAGGAGCCCCCCCCCCCGTAGAGCTAGGCCGGTGGAATTGTTCCTTCTGCCCAGCTCTAATGAAGGTGATTGTCTGTTTGGGGGCTACCTGGGTCTTGCTGAGCTGGATCGCTGTGCAGATGGAGTCCGCCAAAGCCTTTAGCACCTGGTCGTGGCGCCAGCGGTACCGCCCTTCCCCTAGCGCTCTTGAGCAGCTGCTCAAAATGTGCTCCAGTGTGCCCCTCTTCTGGCACAGCTTGCACTCAGGAGTGTCTGCCATGCCCCAGGTGTGCAGGTTAGCTGGGCTTGGGAGGACGTCATAGACGGATTGGACAAGAAACTTGATCCGAAATGGCTCTGCTTTCCAGAGGTCTGCCCAGGTTATTCTGCGTGGATCTGCATGTTCCCACCTGGTCCACGCTCCTTGTTTGGACATGCTGGCCATTTTGGTGTAACGTTCTTCCTCCACCTCTGCTCGTATCTCGTCCTGAATCAGTCTGCGCCTCTCTTTTCCACGAGCCAGATCGTAACGTGGCTTGGGAAAACAACCAAGACCTGCTCGTCCCATTGCCACGGAGCCCACCAGCGTTTTGTGCCTTAGTCGTGCCTCAGCTTTAGTGACGGCTTCTTGCGCCTGCCACTTTCTCCCGGTCTTCACGAGGATTCCTGCTGCTGCGACTTTTGTGTCTCTGGAGTCCCTGTACATCAATACCTCTCTGGAGCGGGTGACTTTGAACTCCTCTGATAGTCCACTCAAAGGAAGATGCAGCTTGGTGGAATGGCCGTAAAGGGCAATGCTGCTCAAGGACCGAGGGAGCCCCAGCCATTTTCTGAGGAACTGGCTGATAGACTTCTCTAGAACCTCGACTGTTGATGTTGGTACCTCGTAGACTAACAGGGGCCAGAGTATTCTTGGCAAGACTCCGTGCTGGTAGATCCAGGTTTTGAATTTTCCGGGGAGGCCAGATCTGTCAATCGCTGTGAGCCAGGTAGTCAGGTCGCACTTGGTTTGTTTTATGGCAGCTGAGTCCTTCAGGGAGCTATCAAAGAACTTCCCCAAGCTCTTGACTGGTTTAAATATAGTAATAGTGCTTTGTTTGACAGATATGGATTATTTTTTATGAAATAATATTAACATTATTTTTTTATATATAGTTAATATATATATATATATATATATATATATATATATATGATATTTTATTTTTTGTAGAAATAACATATATTGTATACTGTGTAAAGGTAAATTCCCACTTCCTGTCACCTGACCTAAAGGAAGTGATGTCACAGATGCTCTAACTGCATGAGTGTTGTGGTTTCAGATATCACCTTCATCCATGAGGGGAACAAAACATTTCATGATAATCTGGTGAACTTCGAGAAGCTGGTGAGTGTTGTGTGTGTCAGTGATTGACAGCTGTCACTCATCCCTCGTCAGATGTGTTACAGATGTGTGTGTGTGTTCTCAGCACATGATGGCTGATACGGTGCGACTCATTCGTCATTGTCAGACGGATCAGACAGGTCAGACTCCACACACACACACTCATTCACTCACTCAAGAGTAATAGTGGTTGATTCTGAGCAGGAATTGTGTTTTTATGCAGAGACTTCTGGGTACACAATCAGTGTCGCCCCAGCCTCTGTGTGTATGTTTAGTAAATAAGAAAAATCTTTATTAAGAAGTTTGATTTCATGAAAAAGATCACCATATCAGATTATTACTATTGTTATAAAATAATAAAAAGTAATTTATATATATATATATATATATATATATATATATATATATATATAAATTATGCTAATAAATATAAACACTTTATGAGTTATTATAATAGTTTGTCTTATATTAGTGTTTTGTATTATCAGTCTGATTATATTATATTATGTGTGTGTGTTTGTGTCTCTGTGACTGTGTGTGTGTGTATGTCTCTCTATGTGTGTGTGTGTGTGTGTGTGTGTGTGTGTGCGTCTGTCTGTGTGTCTCTGTATGTGAATCTCTCAGGTCAGCTCTGTGTGTGTGTGTGTGTGTGTGTGTGTGTGTGAGTGTGTGTGTGTGTGTGTGTGTGTCTCTGTATGTGAATCTCTCAGGTCAGCTCTGTGTGTGTGTGTGTGTGTGTGTGTGTGTGTGTGTGTGTGCATGTGTGTGTGTGTGTGTGTGTGTGTGAATCTCTCAGGTCAGCTCTGTGTGACGGACGCAGTGCATCAGATCTGTGGAGAATAATCTCTTTGATTTGTTCTCTTCTCAGGAAACGAGCTCTCTCCGTGTGACAGTCCTGAGGTGAGCTCGAGTGTCCATTCCCTTCACATCATCGACAGTCAGCAGACGCTGTTCGAGCTCTCACACAGACTGGAGCCCCGAGTCTGAGACACACCAGAGACCAAGCACACCTCATACATGAGGATCACAACTCCATCTCTTCATGTGACAATGATCAGCGGTCGAAGATAAAGCTGTCTCCTCTCCGCGGGAGAAGTCTGAACTTTCTCAGCATTGTTTTGTTGAAATGCTACCAGCACTCTGGACCATATTTATATAGGAGTTTAATATTTCAGATTGTTAGGGCTGGGCGATATAATCATAATATATTACATTTATATTTTCATTTTTAAAAATATAGGACAATTTATTATTAAATATTTCAGCCTTTTGACCATGTTTAGTGTACATTAATATTTATATATTTGGATTTAAAGGCTGATTTGTTTGAGTAATTTCAACCATTTAGATTAAAAATGTTTAATGCATGTAAAATACAGTAAAATTTTTCAAGTACTGAAGTACAAAACTTAATGGGCAAATAATATCATCACAATTTTGCATCGGTTTATGAATATATGATATTTTATAAACACAAGAGCAAAAAAAAAAAATCATTGAATTATTTTAATCAATTTATTGAAACAGTTTTAACGATTTAAGTTCAAATCAGTAACTTAATGGCCAAATAATATCCATTTTGTGTAAACAAGAGCAAATATAACTCACTCAAACAACTCATTGACTCTTTTGAATCGATTCATTGAATCAGACCGTTTGAACTTCTGAAGTTCAAATCAGAAACTTGATGCCAAAATGAAATTACCACAAGCTTCAGGTAATCCCGGAAGTTCAAATCATAAGCTTAATGGCCAAATAAAATTAACACAATCTCACTTCAGTTAAAGAATTTATAATATTTTGTGAACATTTAAATATAAAATGTAAACGAATCATTGAATCATGTGAATCGATTCATTGAAACAGCAATTTGGAACTGATTCATGGAAATGAATCAAACTCATTTCTTAGTTAAAATCACAAACTTAACTGCCAAATATCATCACAGTGTTGCTTCATTTCATAAATATACATGTTATTTTGTAAATAAAATATATATCGCCCGGTCCAACAGAATCAACTGAGACTGAACGAACAAACACACTGGTGTCAAAGGTCATAAAGATTTCATATAGAGCCAAGGACTCACTTTATACTCAATCCTGTTATTACCAGATCACACTGAGGGGTTTTTTATCAGTTCTTTTATTTAATGTTTGATATTTGAGTGGTTTGAGAGCCGCAACCGTGACTGAATCTTTTCTCCCGTGAGCTGACAGTGTTATTTCCTGGAAGATGTTCGTTTCGTGGAGTTTGTGCCCTTCTCTCAGTTTCTCTCAGCAGTACTGAAGCTCATGCATGAACACCGTATTTGCACTTACATCTTCGTTTGTACATTATCGTGTAAGAATGTAGATATATGTTTATATGTGTATAGAAATGTCGTTTGCAAACACACGTTTCTGTGCCAAGCACTATTATGGGAGAGCAATGCAATATGTGGAGATTTTAATATTGTCAAATGTTTTTAAACGCCTTTAGCTGCAGCTATGAACCCCGGAAGAACACAGCTTTTCTTATACATCTATGGCACTTGTGTTATTTTGTGATTTTTTTCAAGTGCAGAACAGACTGTGTGCCGTTCACAGATAGAAATGGTGTCTGTCTTGTGTTTTGGTGAATCTCAAATATCGGTCACAGATTTCACCCCAAAAAATAATAAGTAATAAAATAAATAAATCCTGACCTGACACAATAATTATTTTTTCTCTTTCATTTCTATTTTCTTTTCTTTATTATTTTATTTTATGATATCAAGTTCAGTAAAACACATTTCTGGGTCACCATGTATAAATAAATAATGAAAAAAGAAATCTTATTTTATTTTATAAAATGTGATTCAGTACTACTGTGATGTATGGTTCACAATTTAATAATTTTGATTTTCTTTTTTTATTATGTAAAATTAAATTCAGTACAGCAAACACTACCATAATATAAGGTTTACAATTTAAATACATTTTATTTATTTGTTTTGTTTTCATTTTAATTATTTAATAATGTATTTGGGGTGAAATATGACCTGGATCTTCTTATTTTTTACAGTTATTATTTGTTATTTTCATATTTAATTTTTATTATTTTTGTACAAAATTACAGTCAGTACCACAAATATTTTAATGATGTATTGTTCACAGTTTAAAAAATTTCTAATATGAAAGTAATGCCATAATGTGACAAAATATCTTCTTTGTGAAAATGTAGTATGAATTATATTTATGTGAGTCTTTTTTTTCTGAGCAGCACAGAAAGACACAGAGATGACTGACATTTTGGGGTTTTGTTGTGATCAGCAAATGTAAATTTAGATATGCTCTGAATATAAGACTTAATGTTAAAAAAGACAGCGAATTAAAGCAATATATTTGCAGTCTGTTGCTCCAGAAACCACACACGTATTTTCTAGAACCTGCATTTTTAGAATAATTTTCAAAAGCAAATGTCAATAAAAGATTTATGTAACACTACATGCTTCTTACATGTTTGTTTAATCAATTAAAGTCCCCCTAAAAAGGGCCTAGTGACACCCTGCTATACCCCAGTGACAATAATGCAGTGGGAGATTCAATTTTACCTTAATTTTTTTAAGGTTATGGATAGTGTCCGAGAAATGCAAAACAGATTACAATTCTGAAAAAAAAAACCTACACAATTCGGAAAACGCAACAAAAATTCAGAAAACATTATAACTAGTCAGAAAACAAAATGACAAATCCGAAAACAAAACAAATTGTAAATAGACACTGAATGTTTTATTACATAGTAAGCGCAGTTCATACAATAAATTTAAACTGAGCTACTTTAAAACCATCTCCAAACTTTCTACCACGACTCTGCTGTTTTCAGCTCGTTCTTTCTGTATAGCTATGTTTCCATCAACACGTTTTTATCCGAATTATGTGATATCGAATGAAAAATGCCTTATGGAAACAGTAACATTCGATTGAATTTCGTGAATATCGACTCAAATGAAATACGGTCGGTCTCATCGGATTTTATCTTGATCGATATACGGCTTATGCGATAAACGCTGATGGAAACGTTATTTGCCGAATAAATAATGATTTGCGATTAAGTTTTAGGTCATTTTATGGTTGCAACCCGGAAGAAGTTTTAGTTTATTTCCGCTCTGTTTGCGCCTCCTATGTTTGCACACATGGCGGGTATCAAAGACAGATGTAAGTGGTCAAACGAGGAGACGAGATGCTTTTTGAATTTAATTTATGAGAAAAATATAACGGCTATTTTAGATAGCAAAAATCTAAGAAATGCCATAATTTATCAGGAACTCGCGAAGGAAATGGCCAACAAAGGTTACGACAAGCCGTGGGACGTCCTCCGGAGTAAATGGAAAGCGCTCAAACAGCGATAAATGGATCAAAAAAGAGAGTTGTCTCGCAGCAACCTTTTATTCATCAAATATATTAGACAGCAGAACTGTTTCCAGCACTCATAATAAATCAGAATATTAGAATGATTTCTAAAGGATCATGTGATACTGGAGTAATGATCCTGAAAATTCAGGTTTGCATTACAGAAATAAATGATAATTTAAAGTATAATAAATTGAAAACCAAATATTTTAAATTGTAAAAATATATCACAATATTAATATTTTTTTTCCTGTTTTTTTTTTTTGATCAAATAAATGCAGGCTTGATGAGCAGAAGAAACTTCTTTCAAAAACATTAAAAATAGTAATGTTTCCAAACTTTTGGCATTGAAAAACATAATATATGAACTCCATTTTCATTCAATCTGAGATTGCTTAAGTGTACCATCTACCAAGGTAAACAGACGCACCTGTTCAGGTCACCTCCAATTTCCACCAGATGCGTAACGGCTGCGTTACGGCTCCGCTGCGTGACAGCTCCGTGTTCCGTCGTCCGTCAATACCCACCAGGTCCGTATTTGTTGCGGAACGGCTGCGGTCATGACTGACAGCTGACGTCACGATGCCCCATGTAATCTCGCGAATTCTGGTGTGATCGCGCGATATGTAGTTTCTATCAACAGAACTACCAAACCAGGAACAGTTTTCCATCCGAAGGAGTATAGGATAGAACGTCTCCGGTTACTATCGTAACCTTTTCTTTTCTCTTTTCATTTCTTCATCCAACGTGTCAACGGGGTTAAAACTTCAACACGCCTGTCTCCGCCCATTATGACGTTTTCAAGGTGTAGTGTAGGGAAATATGAGCGTTGTGTATTTTATTTTGAAAATTAAACGGATCTCTTATTTTGTTTCTGGCTGTTCTGTTTTGTCACTCGACTTCCTGTCCTGCGTACTATGCCCTGTAGTGCTGCGGAGCGCTCCGGCATCCGGCAAAAATAGAAGCTCTGCGTATCTGCTCCGGAGGGCTGCGGATCGCCGGAGTCGGAACGCAGCTGTAACGCATTCAGTGGAAATACACTCATTGACTTTAATGGAAACCTATTGACTCCGCCGCCGTGCCGGAGCCGTAACGCAGCCGTTACGCATCTGGTGGAAATTGGGGGTCAGAAGTGGTGAAGACTGCCGCGTCATGCGCACTACCGGGAGTGCCGACACAAATGTCCCTTATGATGCAACGATCGTCTACCACAGCCTGTAGTACGATTGATGGCCAGCCCTTTCTATTCACAAAATCCCTGTAGCCTTCAGCAGGGGGTCTAATCGGGACGTGAGCTCCATTTTGTTTAGCAAAACTTTGTTCGCAAATGTTTGCTTGAATGTTGTGCGATTTAAGGCGAAAATGAATGGAAACACCTTAAAATGTCTCAAATCAATTCGATATACCAATTTGATCGCAAAACAGCATGTGACGTCATTACGCACATGTTTTTATTCGCTTTAAAACCGTTTGATGGAAACACACTTTCAGCAGCTTTATTCGCATGATTTTTTTTTACCGAACTTCAGATAATTCGATTGACAAATTGATGGAAACACGGCTTATGAAGTTGATTGACAGATGTCTCGTCCAATCAGTGCTGAGTAATCAGGAACCGGTCTCAAACTGTACCTACCTCTTCCGGTTCTTCTGATTTGTCTTTGTGTTTTGTTTCTGAATTATTTTGTTTTCAGGTTTATCATTGCGTTTTCTGAATCACTTAGTTTTTTAGACTTGCATTTCTTATTTTGTTTTCAGAATTTGAAATCGGTTTTGCACTTCCCGGCCACCGTAGTTATGCCTTACCATCTACTAAAATAAAAGTACAAAGTACAAGCCACGCTGTTACCAGCTTTTTGTTTTCAAAATCATTCAAACCTGTAATGTAGTTCGATTTCAAGAAGTAAAGGACTTGACTTGTTGGGTTCCGCATTTATCACTTTATTTTGTTTCAACCAAAGTAGAAAGCAGCAGGTAAAACAATATAAGGAAAATATAATATGCTTAAATTTAATTTAAAGAAAAATTAAACTTAACATTTTTTTACTAAAACTATACAAACAACTTAATACCAATATATTATTAACAAGCCCTTCACTATTCACTCCTGTGCCAGTCAACAAGCTCCACACAAGTTTGATGTGCATTTGTTCAAATGAGATCGAGTCTCATTTAAAAAGGAACAATCAAACTTTGAGATGTGACCAGGCCAAAGCAAACAAAAGGAATAATAAATGTGGGAGTAACAAACTTACTTAAAAAAAAACACACAACAAATGACAGCTTTTACATCAGTCTACAAACACAAACTTAACAATCAAATGCCAGGAAAATATCTTAGAGTCCTTACTTTCCACCTCAGCTTTATCCACCAGCTCACATCTTGTCAGCCAATCAGGTCACACCAAAGACTTGATTTTAATTAAAAAACATAGCTGCAAGTGAACTAACTAACACATTAGAAATGTCTCAGTGCAACTGGTACAATGGTCTCAATCTTACAAAAGTAGATTAGAAGACAATACAGATCCTAAGAGTTAAGAGATATTTTGCCTACTGTAATAGGAGTGCCCCTTCCCAGGGTCCTCCATGTAAATTACCCCCTGTTCCCTTCGAGGTATAAAATCACCAAGGTTTGGGACCTGAGTTAATGTAAATTCCAATTATTAGTTCCTGTCTCCATCTCGGGGGATGTTTATCTTGGTCTGAGGTATTTAAAGGATTGCAGCAAAAGGATCAGGGCGATTTCTGTAGCCAGATTGAGCCCATAGCATGAAGTCTGTCCACACACTTCATACTGTGTATTTTTCTTAAAGTCAGGTATGCATCTTTTACTCTCAGATTCATCTTTGAGATTAATTTGATATCTATGAATTGGCTATGTAATTGGCATAATCCTTACCTGACTGATAATAAATTGTTACATTTGATTTATACTGATTTACTCTGAAATTATTTTCTCAAGTAGATAGTTGTAGCAGAAATGACTCGAACCAGACAAATTAAAGAGTCGGGCTGTGGTTGAAACACGAGCCGAATTCCTCAGTAAGGCAACAGGAAGTCATAAAACATTCTGTGCCACAAGTCCCAAGCAAGATAACCAACAAACCAACCCTTTCACAGAACAGCTTTCAACATTAACACCACTAGAACAATTATTTACAATTTCAATTCGGAGAAGAGATTGTCAAATTTGTTGTTTGTAATTGATAAGCAACGCTGGACATCACATGTAAACCCATGAGAGTTATACACCAGATCCCTTGACTTCCCCCACCCAGCAGAACCAGAGGGGGGGGGGGGGGGGGGGTTTCTTTCTCTTGACAAAGAAAGAAATCTTTGTCAAGAGAATGACAAAGAAACTGTCTTTTGTACATATGGACCAAGATGAAGTCCAAAATGACTTCTAAATGAATATCAGTCCATCGCTTAATTCCATATTCTTTTATATGTAACCCACACATTTGACTATCATGTTATAATCACTTATTGTGTATGTCTTTTAATAACTATTGGATAGCTTAAGGATACATATTCATGTCTAGTGTCCATGTAATCGAATCTGCTTGCTTGAAATAGTCCTGACCATCAGTTATTTGTCAAATGTATCATATTCTTGTTATAGGAATCATGTCCAAAATTAGACCCTGCAAGACTGGGAAAATTCGGACCACATGCTTGGTAAGATAAACATATGATTTATGATGCCCCTGAGCCAAGACAATATCTGATTGGTCAAGACAACATTTGAGGTGTGGCCAACAGGCCAGTTTAAATACTCAGGACACCATAAAATCTTGCTTTTAGTCTCTAGCTTTGCTTCTGCTATTAGTCATGTTTGCTTTTAGTTGTTAGCTTTGCTTCTGCTATCAGTCATGCCTGTTTTTAGCTTAGCTTCTTAGCTTTTAGCCATGATGTTTGTCATCACTGTTCTTTGAGCGCGGTTCAAGCGTGCTTCGGCCTGCACGGCTGCTGCTACTTAGCCACGATGAGAAGAAACACTGCCTAGTCTCGTCAAACTTTACTTCTTTTCTTTTCCGTTTGAGAGTTTCGTGTTATGAGTTAAGTTTTGTAACGTCGAGTTTCAACTTCAACTCGCACACAACTCTGCGTCTTCAGCCAACGCCCCACCAAAGGCTTCCCAAGATTTCACTTCAACGACTACTGAACTTCCAGCCAATCAGCGACATCGGGAAAAACCCCTTTCAACGACAACAAAGGGGACTCCCTTTTCACAGGAGACGCAAGTAAACTCCAGACTGTGACCTTTACTGGTGTATCTAATATAATTTTAACCTCATTGAGGAACTCAATGCGAGGGTTAATTAAGTGATTGATGGCTGTTCATGTCTATGCAATTTCACGTATTGCTGTAAACTTGGGATTCCACATTTCCATTCTCTTAAACTCATCTTTCCCTAACTTTCGATCTTCCTGCAACTTGTGTGAATGTGTGCGTGCGTGCGTTTATGTGTTAGATTAGTTTATTTGTCTTAGATTTATCTAATAAAGCCTTATTCATATTGAAAAGAAAAGTATCTTGTGTTTTGTGCTTATAAGTTAATGTCTTAAACTGCCGATCTTGTTACTGTGCTAATTGATAGTGTTTTCACTATTCTTTGGATATTAATATCCAGCGCAGATTTGATGTTAAACGGCTCGTTCAGTGAATCGCAGGGCGTCTCAGTGATCAGCCGTGAAACAGTGATTCTGTTCAAATTCTCTTTAAAATCTCAAATGATTCCCTTTGAGCTAAATTGACCTGTTTCCCTTACAAAGTGAAGGCTATGTTTCTGCAAATCTGCGTCCAGGGTTAAGTGCAAAAAAACAACATGTAGGAGCAGTTGAAGAACAAAAATGAGATGTGAAAAATCCAGAACATTGGAATATAGTTTATCTTCATAATTAAGAAACAAAAAATGTAAAAAAATTTCTAATCATTGCCCATAACACAAAGAAAGACAATAAATGTGATGATGCCTGTATCTGAGGATGATGATCTGTTTCTGTCATCAAAATGTCATTTCCATCTGATCTGCAACCGATAAAGCAGATTACAATTACAAAAACTATTGAGCTGTATTGAGTGCATACAGATTGTTTTTTTATAATGTTTTTTGTAGAATTCAGTGCATGTTAATGTAACGTCAAAATATCTCTCATATTTAGCTGCAGAGTAAACTTAATGAAAAAAATAAAATTGCATAAAAATATAGCAATATATAAAAATACTCAAACTCATATTTCTACTGCCATACAGTAAAACATCATACATTCTGAAAAGTCTTTAAAACAAGAATATTTAAAAGCGAGACCTTTAAAAAAAAAAGGTGTTGAATATTTAGAACTCATTTCTAATTTACCTTTTCCTTTTGAGGCACTGCAAAACAATCAGAAGTAGAGCTAGAAGTACTGCTACTACTACTGCTGCTACTATTTCTGCTACTTTATCAGGCCATTTGGACTTTACCACTGCAAAACAAAACAAAAGATTAGAGGCATGACCAGCAACATTAATCCATTTCAGTATTGCCATACTGCTACAAATTGAGTGACTAGTTATACTGAAGTTTCATCTGCTATGCACGAGCATCATGATAGAAGAAAGCTCATTCTGCTTAAATTCACTTAAACTGTATTTATGTTGATATTTACCCCATTCTACTGGATCTGTCAGACTGCTGTGATTGACATAACAGTCATAAATCCCTTGTTGACTTCTGCTGATCTTCACACTGGATTTCATCTGAAAGGACCCATCATTATTTGGTCTGATTCCAGAAGATCTCTGATCTTTAAGGACAGTTTTGTTAAACCTAATGTCCATCTCAATATCTCTGGGGTAAAAGCCAGTGATCAGACAGGTCAAAACCTGCTTATTTTGTTCATTAGGAGCTTTTCTTAAAGTGGTGTGAACGTCTGGTTTACCTGGAGCAGAAAGAAGCAGAAAATCTAAATATTTCCAAATAATCTGAATCTGTGTGGTTAAAGAAAAAAAAAAGTACTGTAGAGAAGTACGTTTACAGATTTGGAACAACATGAGAGTACATAATGTAATCACGTTTTTGGGTGAACTATCACTTTAACCAAATATTTGGTGCATTACTTAATACAGATCTTCCCAAATTTCAGGCAGCGCAAGACATAATAATAAATAAATAACATACGTGTTTTGACAAAAAGGGCTGCTTATTGAGAAAGTACAGCAGACTGAAAGCAATGAAGGTACAGCTTATTTGTTAGGGCTGTATGATTAATCGCATGTGTTTGTCATGCGTGTCTCATTAGTAAAGATGATTCTGTGATTAGCATCAAATGTCCATCACCTGCTTTCAAATGGAGTGGGATTTACTACAAAGAGACGTAGTTCACTGACAAGCTACGCAATATTGCGTTCATAACTAGAGACAAATCATTATAAAGCACCAAAATGTTTTTGTGCACATATTTCAAGTGTTCTGAAGCCGTTACACAGTTCAATGTGAGATACAGATTAATGTTGAAGACATTAATCATGTCCGGTTCTTGAACGAATCGTTTGTTTTAACCAGTTCTTCTTATTGAACCAGTTGAACCAGTTCACCAAATCAGACTGAATCGTTTGAACCGGTTCACGTCTCCAGTAAGCATTAATCCAAAAATAACTTACAATTAACTTTAAAGGGATAGTTCACTGAAAAATCCAAATTATGTAATTAATGACTCTTACTCTTCTTTGTGTTGTTAAAGCTGGAGATCCAGTCAGTGCAGGTCTTGAGGAAATACTTCAGGAATTTGTTTCGTTCTGTTTGTTGATCCCATTTGATTTTGGTTTCTTTAGCTTTGAGGTTTTTCTCGATCCACTGCAGAGTGTCAGAATCAAAGGACATAAAATCTTCTCCATCAAACCCATATTCATCAAATGCTCTCAGACTCACTGTTCCTTCAGGAGATTTCTCTAGTTCACAACCAATTACTCTCTGAAGAACATGGGGCTCTACAATCACAGAACAACACTCGTGAGAAACTTACAGTACATAAAAAAAAAACACAATACATTTTATAACATGCCTGATAATGGATGAAGAGAGAAACTCACCAAAGCACTGAGAGTCTGTGCAGTCTGAAAGAGTGTTTAAATGATGAAGGAACCAATCTCTAGAATCGGGTGGTGCTTCAGGAGCACTGATCCAGTTATCTACAGTCAGAATCCAGTCTCTTTCTTCATTACTGTAGTGTTTGATCTGTCTGTCATCAGCAACAGCTACAGCACTGAACTCTGGGAAAGTGTCTGCTTTGGAATGTGCTGTAAACTTGTAGTGTATGTAATGTTTCTCTGAAAAAGAGACTGTATAAAACATAAGCAATGAGAAAAGGTGAAAATGACTGAATACAAATGCTAAAGTACACTGTAAAATTTTAATTTATTTTTACATTTTATTTTATAATAGTATAAAACTGTTTATAGTGTGTTTGTTAGTGACTGCAGTTTGTAGGTCGCCATTTTTATGGTGTTACACCAAATTCTGTGACCACCAGTGTTCATTTTGACAGCCATTTGTGATTTAGTCTTAGTCTTTATCTTGAGACGAAAATGCTTAATAGTCTTAGTCACATTTTAGTCATTTGAGTCTTTAATAGTTTTAGTCTAGTTTTAGTCAATGAAAATTCATTGCATTTTTTTCAACTTTCAGTCAATAGTTTTAGCCAAACTGTAGTTACCAAAATGTATTTTTGTAGCTATTTTTATATGTAATCTTAAAACTAAAATAATCATTAATTATTTAATCTTTAGACCAAATCAATTAAGCTTATGAGAAATCTGAATCAAGAACTGAATTTGCTGAATTTGAACACAAAATCGCTCCTAACTTGTAGACCGTTGATCGTAGACTCAAAACATTTACACTTTTGGAATCCTTTGGTCAAGGCTGACAAAACCCTAGAAATTTAGATTCACTCTACGGGGTCCTACGAAAACCTACTTTTGCGAACTAGTCCTAGGTTTTACCGCCGATTGGAAGCAATGCACTGCAGACATATTCTCTGGACAGTGAATATCAATAATTATCAAAAAAAAAGCAGAAATTTCAACTCAACGTCGCATTACGTTCGTAAGTGCATGGGAAATGTTTACTTAAATTGCTATAACTCAAGAACGGAATGAGATATCCTTACCAGACTCGGTACACCTGTAAGAGCTCATTCTTTGGTCAAAATTTTAAAGATGTAAAGATGTGCTGTAAAATGGAAAAAACATGAAAATGGCTAGAACCATGCAACCTTTGGTCAAATAGACTGGAAAATTGGTATGCAGTGTCTTTGTCCAATGTGCCATAAGGATCTACAGGTGCTGGTCATATAATTAGAATATCATCAAAAAGTTAATTTCACTAAATCCATTGAAAAAGTGAAACTTGTATATTATATTCATTCGTTAAACACAGACTGATATTTCAAATATTTATTTCTTTTAATTTTGATGATTATAACTGACAATTAAGGAAAATTCCAAATTCAGTATCTCAGAAAATTTGAATATTACTTAAGACCAAGACAAAGAAAGGATTTTTTAGAAATCTTGGCCAAGTGAAAAGTATGAACATGAAAAGTATGAGCATATACAGCACTCAATACTTAGTTGGGGCTGCTTTTGTCAGAATTACTGCAGCAATGCGGCGTGGCATGGAGTCGATCAGTCTGTGGCACTGCTCAGGTGTTATGAGCCCAGGTTGCTCTGATAGTGGCCTTCAGCTCTTCTGCACTCTTGGGTCTGGCATATCACATCTTCCTCTTCACAATACCCCATAGATTTTCTATGGAGTTAAGATCAGGCGAGTTTGCTGGCCAAAATTAAGAACAGGGGTACAATGGTCCTTAAACCAGGTACTGGTAGCTTTGGCACTGTGTGCAGGTGCCAAGTCCTGTTGGAAAATTAAATCTGCATCTCCATAAAGTTGGTCAGCAGCAGGAAGCATGAAGTGCTCTAAAACTTCCTGGTATACGGCTGCATTGACCTTGGACCTCAGAAAACACAGTGGACCAACACCAGCAGATGACATGGCGCCCCAAACCATCACTGACTGTGGAAACTTTACACTGGACCCCAAGCAACGTGGATTGTGTGCCTCTCCTTTCTTCCTCCAGACTCTGGGACCCTGATATCCAAAGGAAAGGCTGTGTCTGTGTGAGCTTGTAGCATACGTGCATGTAAGAACCTAAATTCGCCGTGATTTGGCTGTCCACCACCACGTGACGTGGCGGGGAGGATTTCTGAAGATACTTGCAGTCACACAACACAAGTGTAGTTGTTTTTTCTCAAAACGTTTCCGTTTTACAATGCCAAAGAGGTCTAAAGTGTGGCTATACTTAATAAAAGTGGATGCCGAGTCAGCAAAGTGCAACATATGCGATAAGAGCATTGCAACCAAAGCCGACAATACCACCAATTTAATTAAACATTTGTTTGGATTAGTGTTTTTCCCTCCCTGAATTTGGGCTCAGGTGGTTGTGCTGTGGGATGTGTTTCCCAAACATTTATTTATTTTTGGAGACTTGCCACGATTTTAAAACTGATCGATTTTCAAAAAGGCTTCATTGAATAAACATGAGTAACGTTACGTACTGCACGTTTAATAATAATAATTCAATTCAATTCAATTCAAGTTTATTTGTATAGCGCTTTTTACAATACAAATCGTTACAAAGCAACTTTACAGAAAATTATGTTTCTACAATATTTAGTAGTAGCTAGTAGTTTGTGCACGTTTGACAGGATTTTAGAAAAAATAAAAAATAATAATAATAATACAAGACGTAGTCAGCTAGACGATGAACTATCAATATTATTAATTAATAGTAATTATATGATGCAGTCACACATGTAGCAATAATTGTTAGTTCTGTTTGTTGATTCAAGGTTAGCATCATCTGGGGTCCTCTGAGGGTCAGCATCATCTCTTCTCAGGTGTTCTGGATGCAGACTGGAGCTTGTGTAAATCCTAGTTACCACGGGATGTAAATCCCGTGGCAAAACATAGAAACAAAATAGAGACATCATTATCATAGCTGCTGATCCAACAAAGTAAAATTAGTTTTTAAGCTAAAGAATAAAAATGCAGATGCAACTACACTCACAATTTAAGAGATACATTATTCGAATGCTTGGCGAAAGAGATGCGTTTTTAATCTAGATTTAAACAGAGAGAGTGTGTCTGAACCCCGAACATTATCAGGAAGGCTATTCCAGAGTTTGGGAGCCAAATGTGAAAAAGCTCTACCTCCTTTAGTGGACTTTGCTATCCTAGGAACTACCAAAAGTCCAGCGTTTTGTGACCTTAGGGTGCGTGATGGGTTGTAGCGTGGTAGAAGGCTAGTTAGGTACGCAGGAGCTAAACCATTTAGGGCCTTATAGGTAAGTAATGATAATTTGTAACAGATACGGAACTTAATAGGTAGCCAGTGCAGAGACTGTAAAATTGGGGTAATATGATCATATTTTCTTGACCTCGTAAGGACTCTAGCTGCTGCATTTTGGACTACCTGTAGCTTGTTTATTGATGACGCAGGACAACCACCTAGAAGTGCATTACAATAGTCCAGTCTAGAGGTCATGAATACATGAACTAGCTTTTCTGCATCAGAAACAGATAACATGTTTCGTAGCTTGGCAATGTTTCTAAGATTCTTCTTTCTAAGAAGAATGCAGTTTTTGTAACATTGGAAATATGATTTTCAAAAGACAATTTGCTGTCCAATATAACACCCAGATTTCTGACTGTAGAGGAAGTAACAGTACATCCGTCTAGCTGCAGATTGTAATCTACAAGATTCTGTGTGGTGTTTTTTGGTCCAATAATTAATATCTCTGTCTTATCCGAATTTAATTGGAGAAAATTATTTGTCATCCAATCTTTTACATTTTTAACACACTCTGTTAGCTTAGATAATTGGGAAGTTTCATCTGGTCTCGTTGAGATATATAGCTGAGTATCATCAGCATAACAGTGGAAGCTAATTCCGTATTTTCTAATAATATTACCAAGGGGTAACATGTATATTGAAAATAGAAGGGGACCTAGGACGGATCCTTGTGGCACTCCATATTTTACTGATGATAAATGAGATGACACCCCATTTAAATAAACAAAATGGTAGCGATCGGACAGGTAGGATCTAAACCATCTTAGAGCCTGCCCTTGAATACCTGTATAGTTTTGTAATCGATCTATGAGTATGTCATGATCTATGGTGTCGAACGCTGCACTAAGATCAAGTAAGACTAGAAATGAGATGCAGCCTTGATCTGACGCAAGGAGCAGGTCATTTGTAATTTTAACAAGTGCAGTTTCTGTGCTATGGTGGGGCCTAAAAACTGACTGAAATTCTTCATACAGATCATTTTTATGCAGGAAGGTGCTCAATTGAGCAGACACAACTTTTTCTAAAATTTTAGACATAAATGGAAGATTTGAAATAGGCCTATAATTTGCCAGTGCACTAGGATCTAGTTTTGGTTTCTTAATAAGAGGCTTGATAACTGCCAGCTTGAATGGTTTTGGGACGTGACCTAAAGATAACGACGAGTTAATGATATTGAGAAGCGGTTCTTCGGCTACAGGTAACAGCTCTTTTAGTAATTTAGTGGGTACAGGATCTAATAAACATGTTGTTGGTTTAGATACAGTGATAAGTTTATTTAGCTCTTCCTGTCCTATATTTGTAAAGCACTGCAGTTTATCTTTGGGTGCAATGGATGAAACTGAAGTGTTAGACGCTGTAGAATCTACATTCGCTATTGTATTTCTAATGTTATCTATTTTATCAGTGAAGAAATTCATAAAGTCATTACTATTTAACGTTGATGGAATATTTGAATCAGGTGGCGTCTGGTAATTTGTTAATTTAGCCACTGTGTTAAATAAAAACCTTGGATTGTTTTGGTTATTTTCAATGAGTTTGTGGATATGCTCTGCCGTAGCAGTTTTTAGAGCCTGTCTATAGCTGGACATACTGTTTTTCCATGCAATTCTAAAAACTTCCAAGTTAGTTTTTCTCCATTTGCGTTCAAGACTACGAGTTACTTTCTTGAGAGAGTGAGTATTACTGTTTTACCATGGCACAGTACGTTTTTCTCTAACCTTTTTCAATTTGATGGGGGCAACAGCTTCTAATGTATTAGAGAAAATAGTGCCCATGTTGTCAGTAATTTCGTCTAAATCATGTGTATTTTTGGGTACAAATAGCAGTTGAGATAGATCAGGCAGGTTATTTGCGAATCTTTCTTTGGTGGCTGGAACAATAGTTCTGCCCAGACGGTAACGCTGAGACATATAGTTAATATCAGTTATACGCAGCATGCACGATACAAGGAAATGGTCTGTAATATCATCACTTTGGGGTACAACATCTATAGCAGTAAGATCGATTCCATGCGATATAATTAGATCTAGTGTATGATTAAAACGATGAGTGGGCCCGGTGACATTTTGCTTGACTCCAAAGGAGTTTATTAGGTCAGTAAACGGAAGTCCTAATGTATCATTTGCATTATCAACGTGAATATTAAAATCTCCCATGATTAGCGCATGTAATTCCTTACATTTATATGTTTAAATATCAAAACGAGGCACGGATGTTTTATATCACTATTTCTAAAGGAAGACTTGCATGTTATATGCCTGATAACGCAGCGTTTGTGAGCGTAGCTCTGCTTTGTTTACAGCTGTTACTGGGGAAATTTGCATTTTCATTAAGTCCACCTGATTTACGCAGCAAACATATTTTGTTTGTTATCAAAAAAATATATATACTCTAGACGGACTTGGCTGTTGTTATTGATTCTATTTGGAAGTCTCCAGGAAGTTAAGTTAGGGCCACAAAAGTGTTGTTGCCGTTGAAACCATCTTATAGAATATTAACATTAGAATTGTAAACCGAAAAAAAAATCAACGAAATCAATAAGTGAGACAAATGTGAGCTTTCACAATTCCTTACTAAAATTAATCCCTTTTTAACTGCACGTAGATTTGATTAGATTAGATTCAACTTTATTGTCATTATGCAGAGTACAAGTTCAGAGCTAATGAAATACAGTTAGCATCTAACCAGAAGTGCAAGAATATAGTGTTTTATATACATAAAAGTGCAGAGTAAGTGAAGCTATGATATACAGAATGTACAGTGGAGTTGCTATATACAGTATTGAGCAGAGTATGTACAGAATATAAATAGTAATGCAAATGTAGGGATTGTATGTACATTATGAACAGAGCAATGTAGGATTATATATACATTATGAACAGCAGCATTGTGAGAACAGTGAATATAAATACAGTTGGATGAGTGTGTAAAAGTATTGTTAAACAATGTATTACAGTATATACAGAATAACAGTAGTGCAATTATGTTTTTATAGAAATAGTTTACTGTGCTTTGTACAGTAACAGCTTTAGACAGTTTACAGTAATGGCTAGAACAGTGTGCAGTTTGTGCAAAATATGATTAGTGCAAATGCATGTGTGTAAAGTACTGTTACCAGTGCAGTAAAAGAGCAGGTGCAGGTTAGATTGGTGGGGTGGCGTTCAGAAGTGTCACAGCCTTGGGGAAGAAGCTCTTCTTGAGCCTACTAGTGCGAGAGCGTAGACTCCTGTAACGCCTGCCAGACGGAAAGAGGGTGAAAAGTCCATGGTTAGGGTGAGAGGCATCCTTAATGATGTTCCTTGCCCTGCCCAGACAGCGCTTCTGATAAATGTTCTCGATGGATGTTAACTGGGTGCCGGTGATCCGTTGAGCAGTTTTCACCACCCGCTGGAGTGCTTTGCGGTCAGATGCAGAGAAATTGCTGTACCATACTGAGATGCAGTTCATGAGTTTGCTCTCAATGGTACAGCGGTAGAATTCAGCAAGGATCCTGGGACTCAGGTGAACTTTCTTAAGGCTCCGTAAGAAGTAGAGGCGCTGCTGTGCCTTTTTGACCAGTGTGGAGGTGTTATGGGACCAGGTGAGGTCATCAGAGATGTGGATGCCAAGGAACTTGAAACTCGACACACGCTCCACTACAGCTCCGTTGATGTAGATGGGTGTGTGTGCATGATTCCTAGTCCGCCTGAAGTCCACAATCATCTCCTTAGTCTTCTGGGTGTTTAGTTCCAGGTTGTTGGTGGCACACCACACAGCCAGGTGCTGGACCTCATCCCTGTAGGCTGACTCATCGTCATCCTTGATCAGACCGATCACTGTGGTGTCATCTGCAAATTTTATTATGGTGTTGGAGCCATGAACAGGAAAGCAGTCATGGGTGAATATGGAGTACAGGAGAGGGCTTAGTACACAGCCCTGTGGCACGCCGGTGTTCAGGGTGATGATGGAGGATGAGAGGTTATCTAACTTAACAGCCTGAGGTCTGTTCGTCAGAAAGTCTAGAATCCAGTTGCAGATTGTTGTGCTGAATCCAAGCTGGCTGAGCTTGGAGATCGGCTTGGAGGGGATTACTGTATTAAATGCAGAACTGAAGTCTATGAACAGCATTCTCACATGTGTGTTTTGATCACAAACCTTTGAAATCGGTTGATAAATGTGAACGTTATCGTGTTTTTATTCAGAAAAAAACGCAGCTCCCCCGTTTACTTCCATTTATTTTTAAGGTAGTTTTGCCCTCACTAACATGGTGGACGCATGGACGTATCGCAGCAACGGCTCAAAGCGCCCAATGAGGCGTCTAGAGCTGTGTCCCAAACCTAAGTTCATGGACTCCGAAGTGCGCATTTGAAGTGCGAATGCGTCACAGGAGCGCGACGAAGAGTGTCCCAAACTGAAGTGTGTGGACTCCGAAGTGCGGATGTGAAGTGCGATTGCGTCACGACGTAAGCTGTCCCAAAGTCAGAATGCGCACTTCGAAGGGAGTATTTGAGTTCTGTGGAGGACTTCACATTAATATGTAAGTAGGCTATTGTATTTTCATTCACTCAAATACCTAGCGAAAGTGTTAAAAGGTTTTTTTTTTATTTAATATTTTTTTTACATAAAGCCCAAAAAACAATAAGACAGTCGCTATATAAGACAATGGTCTTTCTCTTCGTTGTGTTTTTGAAGTGCTGTCATGCAAGAGATGTCTACAAATGTTTTAACCAAACTTTAGCACTTCAGTATTTTGTATGCATGGCCTGCTGTGTCATATTTTCTATTGTTAAGATTACAAATCTGTCTTTATATTTTTTTATAAGTGTTTCCATTTTCTCTTGTTTTATTACTATTCTGGAGTGAGTGAGCCTGCTTGGAAAGACTTAAAAATACAAAGTTAATTGTACTTTTTTTTTTTCTGTAATTCATTGTGCTTTTGTTGTTAACAGGCATGGTTTATTTGCTAAAGTGTCCTGGGACAGGTGAGGGAGCGAGTAGAGCTGCTCAGGGAGGACATCAATCTCCAGAGAGAGAGAGAGAGAAGAGCGAATGTTTTCTCTTCTTAAGAGAATGCATAACAAATACATTCTTCATTAGCCAAGAGATAACAGTATGCTAAAAAATTGTAATGTGTATAAAATTACACTCAACTTTGTGACACAGCTTAGGTATTTATATGTCTATGAGGCAAACGAGGTTGGGCTGCATGCTAGGCTAAAGGCTCCAGCGACCATAGCTGCCAACTCTCACGCATTCAGCGTGAGACTTACGCAATTGACCCAGTTCTCACGCTCTCACGCCACAACCCCATATTCTCACGCAGTAGTGCAGCAGTGAGGAAAAAAATTGCGCCGCATGATCTCGCAAAGCAACTCACAGAGAGACCTGACAGACAGTTTAGTTAGTTTTTTTGTGACAATTGTGAGGGAAATACACAATTTATTCCCATAAACTGTGTAGTCAGCCATTCTCCCTCCCATCTGAACCCTGTGAATTGTGAACGCAGGCAGGTCAGTGAGTTACAGGGCACTTCTTGTCTCCGTCCAGTTTAAGCTAGTAACTAATAGGCCTATGCGGTTATATACTGTAGTTTATATAGAATTAAGTTAGCATTAGCAGAGTTGTTTGTTGCAGCAGCACCGAGCAGTTATTTTACATAACTTTATTATAAAAAACAGTATCTGGACATGCCTAGTAATGTTAGGGCTGTCAAAAAAAAAAAGATTTTCGAATATTCGTCAAATTTTAAATAAAAAATCCACATTTTTAGGTGTGCGTTAAGGAGGCTGCTTTAAGGCCCTGTCCGGGATACTTCACATTCCAAACTTTCCAAAGACGGATGAGCTCGACACGCAGTACCACTTCTGTCTCATCATTCACCTCGTGCATGCATTGTTGTACGTCTCATAAATTGCCTGCACGAGGGCGGGGTGTGCAGCTGTCCGCGATCCCTCTTGATGATGAAAATGACATATTGCAGACGGTGCGTGGATGCGGACTGCCCAAGTATATTTTGGCCTTTATCAGTGCAGCTCGAGATACGATGTAAGTTTCATTGCATTATAATTTTCTTTTTAGCCTTTCCAGTTAAAGCCACTAGATGCAGTGCTGCAGCGACGTTCATTCAAAATATTGCGGAAAAAAAGAACAACAATGTGGAGAAGACGTTGTTTACATCAAAACCTAAATCTAGCTGTTCACATAGATACAGACGGTTGGTCTGGGAACGCCCCCGGGAACGCCCCGTCACGTGATGTGAATTTAGCCCGTGGGGGAAAACATTGCCTTGGCGCCAATTGGAATACACGGGACAATCACGCCGATGAGTTGCTGTGTCGTATTCTGTACCTCCAATAAACTAACAAATTATGAATTGAAGTTCTACATCCTTCCTAATAAACATACAGAGCCGGAAAGGAGGACAACATGGCTACAAGCAATAAGTTGTGAGGATGATCAAGGGAAGTTGTGAAATCCCAAGACTAAGCATGTGTATGTGTGCAGTCGGCATTCATCACAGGCAGGCTATATTAACATCGTTTTCATTATTAACGTTATAAAACGTTATAAAAACTGTGTAAGGTTGTTTCAGAAAGTGGCATGCATATATAATTAGCCTTATCATTCTACCTGAAGCTAAACTATGTAACGTTAGCCTAGTGTCGAACATAAACCCACTTAAAAAAAGCGTGTGGGCACGTAACAACTTAGTTTTGTGTCAGAACTTTTACACTTTCATTAATAAATTCAACACCGTCTGTGTTTGCGAAACGATTGAATCGCGGAATCCAGTCAAAAATAGAACTTGCTGTATAAAGCAGAACGTCACGGAATTTGGCTATTTTTGAATGAATACATCTACATTAGGGCAGTAAAATGAATCAAATATCGATATGGACTAGTGTATATGAATATTAAAGTTAAAAGAGACTACAATTGTTCTAGGTGTCTCTGGGAATGAGGTCTCAATATGTGCATTTTTGTCATTCAAATACACACGATGTTCGCAGTGTTTCCCCCCACGCCGACTCCGCCCTCGCCACGCCCCCAGCTATGACTAGATTCCGACTGTATCTATAGAACGCATTTCGCACACTCGCGTCTCTCACAAGAGAGCCGGATATTTAGAAAGCAATGTAAAATTAAAATTAACTTTTTAAAAACTTATCTCGAGAATTTATGGTGGGTTTTTCCCATCCCACTGCATCTCATGTTTTTAAATGTAAAATGGACTCTGTGATTGGCTTTCCGCGCTCTGTATTAAACTATGCATGTATACATGATGCTGTTTTGTTTATAGTTGTTTAAGCAACTTAATTATAATTGGTTTATAAACATTTTTTTTTATATTATTCACTTAATAGTCATGTATTCTAATGCATTTATTAAACGTGCATTAGTAATATTTTGCTCGATGCGCCCTCTTGTGGCATCAGGATAGAAGCAAAAAGCTTCTCTTCACCCTAACTGAAATTATGCATTTTAAATTCGAATATAATTAGAATTTTGATAATATACAATTAAAAAATTCGAATTTAGTTTTTCAGCCATTTTGACAGCCCTAATGTAGTAAATGTTAATTATTGTTTTCTAATAACAGAATGTCAAGTCAACGACATCCCATATTAAAATGATTTTATTTATATCAATCACAACTCATCAATCATGTCCAGATATTTGATATTTGGTGGTGTCAGTATGGATAAATTTGAATTTTCTGTTATAGGATGTTATCTAAAGTGTCAGGGACAGGCAAGAAAAGAACGCTTGTTATATTATTTATATAGCACAATTTAAATACACACAAGGTTTCCAAAGTGCTGTACACCACAACAATAAAATACACAATAGGATAAAAAGATAAACACAATAAGATAAAAGTAATAGAATAAGATAAAACAACATGAAATTATATAAGTAAAATTAAATCAAATAAATAAATAAAATGCACTGCCCACACAACACATTTAAATCACATTTATCACGATTACCTGGTGTTAAAACCCAGAGTAAAAATATGGGTTTTAAGCAGAGAGGAGAGGAGTGAGGAGACTTGTCTGATGTGTAGTGGCAATTCATTCCATAGTTTTGGAGCTGCAACAACAAAAGCTCTTTCTCCTCTGAGTTTTAGCCTAGTTATAGGCACTGTCAGGATCAGCTGGTCAGCTGAGCTGAGAGAGCAGCTGGGAATGTACATAGACAGTAAAAGAAATGGACACAGTGACCCCATTGGAACTCAATTGAGACAAGTGAAGCCCAGTTTTAGCTATTTTTAGCACTTCCGTTTCTGACGTGCAGACTCAAACTAAGCTTGATGACGTCAGCAACCTGTCTGAGAGATGTAAATCTTCTAGTAGCTGTGCGTGCAAACTGCTATCGTTAATCTTGCAGAGACGGCGAGCTTGAGCGGGGAGTTATTTGGCGTGAGTGAGCAGGAGTAAGTATTCTGATTAATTATTTTGTATAGTATTTTAAAATGTAACGCCAGTACGCCATATTAAGTTAATGCATACTATTAAGAAGTTATGTAAAATTATGTTCAAGGACTGATATGAATTCATACCCAATAGTTATTTAACCGCCCAGGGGTCAAATATTTTAAATATAATTACATTTTTGATGCACATGATGTTGTATAACGTTAAAGGCAGGGTAGGTAAAAAATGTATAAACAACTTTTTTTCCAAATTTGTTTAAACTTTATTTATATATCAATACATAATTAAAATGTAAGTACTCTGAAAAAGAAAGTATAAAAATCGAGTGTCTGTAGACCTCTCACGACTGTTTTAAAGACAGCTCATTATTTCCATTCACTCCCTTCTGGGCTCCTTCCAAAGCCTCTACCACGGCTCGCTAAGTAATGTTATGTTAGCTATATTACGCAGCTACGTTTGCTAATGACACATGCTTCATGAAAAAATAAACAAAAAAATATGTATGATCAAAATACAAAAAGAAAGATTTACCTGTCCAGCAGAAATAAAGCCATCAAGGAGTCACTTTTCAGCCCCTTGAGTTCCCTCAGTTCTCGTCATCGCTGGAAAGCCACGCCGATATTATCTCGCGTTTTATTTCTTTGTTTATCCAAAGACTTTTTGTTCATTGCCTTTTCTTGTACTGTTACTGTCTTCCTTTTTTTGCCTGGTTTGCCTTCACTAACTGCATAGGCCGGTACTGTGAATTTTGCTTGCTGTTTCTCTGCCATTGTTTTGGTATTCCTAGGATCCGTGCCTCTTGAATTCCTCAAATCAAACGTGCACGCGCAAGTGGGCAGGTCATGTGTGGCAAAAGGGTGGTTGCCATGGTTGCGAGAGAGTGACAGTCGCCTAAGCCAATCCTATGTTTCGTCCGGAATGGAAATAATGAGCTGTGTTTAATACAGATTAAACGGTCTAGAGTCACTCGATTTTTATAATCTTTTTATCAGAGTACTTACATTTTAATTATGCATTGATATATATAGAAAGTTTAAACAAATTTGGAAGAAAGTTGTTTATACATTTTTTACCTACTCTGTAGGGCAATACGTCGATGCAAAATATGCGCATCGATTCGTCGACTGGTTTTATTTCTCTAAAGAACGTTTGCAAAACGTTTACCTTGTGTGCGCTGAATATACGCGATGGCCGGATCAACATTCTGTCCAACGTTATATAACCAATCCAGGGGTTTTTCTGCATTGATCTTTTTTTTTTGGCGGCTGTCAAAGCCTTATTTGATCGGTGAGTGATGTAGAATAGAATGACTGCTGCGCCTGACAGGGCGCATACGAGAGAGAGCCTCGGCTGTGCGCGCGCACTCACAGTCTTCAAACAACACGAGCGCTTCTTGCTCTCTCTCCCTCGTGCATATTAATCAAAATCATTAAACACGATAGAAAAAGGGCGAAACACCCAAGTTTCACGTGCGCTCGCGCACTCACAGTCTTCAAACTACACGAGCGCTTCTTGCTCTCTCTCTCTCTCTCTCTCTCCCTCTCTCTCTCACCCTCTCTCTCCCTCGTGCATATTAACCAAAATCATTAGACACGATAGAAAAAGGGCGGAACGCCAAAGTTTCACGTGGAGCATTCTGAGATTTTTTTTTCTCCATGACAGGCTGCTCGCTCCCACTGTTAATTTTTTTTTTTTTTTTTTTTGGAAAAGCACTATCTGTATTAGCTTAAAGCCCTCAAGTTTACATTGGTTACTGTATTCTTTTAATTGCTCTAAACAAGTATTTTGGGTGACCTTTTTTATTGAATGCTAGACATCAAGTTGTTGCTATTTTCATCTGAAAGAAGACTTTTTTTCAGTAAGCTAGGCCCTATGTGTTCAGTCAGTAAGCTTGTTTCAGTAAGCTATGTGTTTTCAAGGCTTCAAGGTTTTATTGAACGCTATCTCTATACAAGTGCAAAGTAATGCATTCTTAGTCAGTCTTTTATTTTGTAATTTTAAGAGCAATAAACATATATTGCAATGTTAAGGAATTCATGTTTTTTTCATTCAGATATGTAAATCAACATGTATAAATTGTTAGTAGTCAATTAATGGGGAAATAATCGAAATCGAATCGGTCTGAAAAAATTAATCTTTAGATTAATCGATGCATCGGAAAAATAATCGCTAGATTAATCGTTTAAAAAATAATCGTTTATCCCAGCCCTACTACCCTGCCTTTAATGGGCGCTGAATATAACCACAAAATGGCGTTAACTGTTATCTATACATCTAAATCGCAAGAGAAATGGACGAATCAGTCATATAAAAAAGTTATTCAGTAAATAGCTTGGACAAAAGCGTCTGCTTTGGCCTGTTAAATAACATATAGATAATAAATGGACAATAACAAATGTCACCAATAACATCTGTAACTAATGGTTGCCCTTTTCATTTTTCTTTCCTCATAGGTAAAAATACAAACTTTCCTTCTGCTAATGTAACCCAGAGTGATTACAAATAAAAAGTAAGAAAGGAAAAAAAAAAAATAGTAAGCCAGTGGTTACTAAAAGATATAACCAAAAGTAAATTGCATTAAAAGAAAAGTAAATTAATAACTTCAGTTCAGAATTGTAAAGTTAAAACCTTTTTCCTTTAATGGTCAAAAAGTGTTTTCTTTTATTGTTCTTATTTTTCTCATGTTGTGAATATGGAAAAAAGGTATGCTGTATTTTGAATGTTATGTTGCCTTTAAGAGAATGTGATGTGTAGTTCACTGACGACCTATCAGGAGAGAGTAACGCGAATGAGGAAATGACGTGAGAGCACGCGAAGAGATGTAAGCACAGAGGAATCGGCAGAGATAATTCTGAGTGAAATTAACATTGATTTTGAGGTAAAACTAGACAAACCGTCTAGAGATATATTTATTTTACTTGATCTGAACTATATGAGTGATTTTGAGTTAGTTTTGAGTGTTTTTATCGTGGACACGGCGATGATACGGACTGAGCTCATCTCTGTGTGGAACAAGATGGCGAGCCTTCCAGCGAATCCTGATTAAAACAAAACCATCGGACGATTTCATCGGACCCTCTGCTTGGTTTTCCCCGGACGGAGGAAAAGGACTGTGCAGGACGACAGAGTGACGTCGAAATATCATTTCTTTTCTTCTCAATCAACACTATTCTATTTTCCCCTTTCACCACAACGGTAGGCCTGAACTGTTGCATCTAACGTTCACTGGGGTATGGACGACATTTTTTTTCTCTTTTGAATTCAGAGACTGGTATTTGAAAAAAACACTACTGAATTTATGGATATTTGAACTGTTATAACTATATTGCCAGTTGAATTGGTCTTTATCGTTTCTTCATTGTTCATTGCTTGTTTTTTTTTTACTTTAAACAGACGTGTTTATTGTGTGAAATAATTGAGATATTATTGTTATTTTTATTTTATTTTTATTTTTGAGTTGAACTGGGAAAAAAAGGAAAACTAATCCATTGTGGATTTCAATTAAGAAACTTAAAACCTAAAATTAGTTCAAATAAGGAACTATAAAACTAAAATATAAATATGTAAAAAGAACATATTGAAATAAGAGTTAAAATAGAGGAAGTTTGCAACAAATTAGCTTTCAAAAAGAGATTAAAAGGAAATAAATAAGTTAGCTCCTAAAAGAAAAGATATTAAAAAGGGGATAAATAACTAATAATTCTAACAAGGAAAAAGAGAAAACCCAGAAACCATTTTATTTAATTGTTTTATTTTTCTTGCATTCATTGACAATCTGTGGTTTCATTGTTAGTCAATTGACCATTTTTCTTTTCTGACATTTCTGTCTTTCCTGAAAGGGAGACAATTTAATTCATTTCATTCATTATTTTTTTCCCTTTAATATAAATCTTGCAACATTATTCTAACTTACCTTTGTTGTCTGTCTGTTCATTTAATCTCTCACTGCTGCTCCCTACGAATCTAGAGTACTGGTCCACGTATCCTCTTGCATGACTTACCTTGGTGCCCATTAGGCCGTGGTGTCCTGGTGACCTGAAGGAGGTGCTACAGTTTTGGCGAGCCAGCCAGGAGCAGTAAGTAGAGAGATATCTTGATAACAGAGAACAGACAGATATAAAGAGACATTGCATTGTGAGAATGGAAGTAATTGAGCAAGAGAATGTTAAGGTTCCAAACTCACTTATTGTGAGTGGTGTTACCAATACCGAGAGAGATAATGATCTGACTGAGCATCTCAGTAGATATGGGCGCATTGGCAGGATTGTTCGCATTGACAGCCCTGAGTCTACATATCACAAAAATGTGATAATTGAGTATGAAAGTGGAAGTGCACTGAAGAGCTTAGAGCCTCAGTTGCCATTCATTTTTGAAAGCCCACATCAGCCCAATCTCAAGTATGAGATTAAAGCTTTGTCTAGTATCTATGTGCAAACAGTCACTAGTAGCGCCACCAAGGGCTATATGGAAGAATTGAAGCGCATCGCAAAGCTTAGTGGTAAATCATTTGAGGAACTCTTAAATGAAGAGCTTTCAAAATGCAAAGAACCGGTATCTCAGAACAAAGATGACTGTGGGAGAACTCAACCACCTACTCTTGCAAATGCCATGTCTGAGACCCAGCCAGACTTTGCAACGGTCAATCCAGTTCAAGAGAACCAGGAACCACGAACTGATGCTACGTTCGTTCCGTTGACTAGAATGCCAGTTCCTAATTTGAATCCCCCAGAAGTACAGCGTGTTGTAGTTGAGCATATTGTGAAGAGTGAAGATGCTACTTCTCACATGCATGCTCCTCTCAAGCTAAGGTTCTTTTCTGGAAGGTCCCCTCGTCCAGGGAATGAGGTGGATTATGATACGTGGCACAATAGTGTTGAACTCATGCTACAAGATCCTGCTGTTTCTGATCTAGTCAGGTCCAGAAAAATTCTTGACAGCCTTTTGCCTCCAGCAGCAGATATTGTGAGGACGTTGGGTTCACAAGCTACACCCAGAGCATATCTTGATCTATTAGATTCAGCTTTAGGAGCTGTGGAAGATGGCGATGAGTTGTTTGCTAAATTCTTGAACACGCTGCAGGACGCAGGAGAAAGACCATCCCAGTTCTTACAACGTCTGCAAGTAGCTTTGACACGGGTCATAAGAAGAGGTGGTGTGTCCTCTAGTGAGGCTGATCGACACTTGCTGAGACAGTTTTGTAGAGGTTGTTGGGACAATGCCCTTATTTCAGAGTTTCAGCTTGAACGAAAGAAAACTGATCCCCCCTCTTTCTCAGAACTTTTGCTGCTGTTGCGCACAGCAGAAGACAAACAAAGCACCAAAGAGTTCCGTATGAAAAAGCATCTTGGCACATCCAAGCAGCGCACTTCTTCTTATTCCTTGTATGCTTCCTCTGATGAGATGATTTCAATTCAAACGGTTTCTGACTTGAAGAAGCAAATTGCAGTGCTACAGGACCAGGTTGAGAGCTTAAGAAAGGCCAAAGATCAAACAAAGGATTCTCACGAGAGCAGAGTTCGTGACTTGCAAAAACAAGTAGCAGAGTTGCAGAGTGAAATTGTTGTTGTTAACCCAGCTAAGTCTGCACATGTTAAATCCGCTGCAAAGATGACCAAATCACAGTCTGTGCAAACAAACCTGAGTGAAGTTGCTCACAGCTTTTCTCCTAAACAACTGAGTAAACCTAAAGCCTGGTACTGTTTCCGCTGTGGCGAGGATGTCCACATTGTCTCGACCTGTGATAATGCTGCAAATCCTGCTCTGGTAGCCTCCAAAAGAAAGCTACTAAAAGAGAGACAGTCTTCCTGGGAGACATGTGTGGGGTCATCACAGCCTACCCCTTTAAACTAGAACCAACTCCAGTTGTGGGACAAACAGGGGCTGAAAAATTGATCAGGGGTCCCGAAGACTATAAAAACAGAAGTTGCAGTTGGCATGTTCGCACAAGAAACAAACCTTTTGTTCTGCCTAAGGGATTGGTTGGGGCCAAGTGCACCGCTGAAGTCCTTATTGCAGGTCAAATATGCAATTGTCTTCTTGATACGGGTTCACAAGTGACCACTGTTACACAGACCTATTATGAGCAGAATTTGTCTCATCTGGAAATCAAGCCTCTAGAACATCTTCTTGAGGTAGAAGCAGCAAATGGTCAGCTTGTTCCGTACCTTGGTTATATCGAAATTGATGTGTGGTTTCCCAAGAGTTTCCTTGGAGTTGAGACTAAACTTTCCACGCTTGCTTTGGTTACTGCAGATACCAGCCGTAGTGCTAAATCTTCTGTCCTTGTAGGCACAAACACCCTTGACTTAGCCTATGATAATCAATCTGATGCAGAGATTGCAGTATCTACTCAGACTGTACCTTATGGGTTCAAAGCCATTCTGAATGTCCTTGAACACAGATTCAAGCAAAAATCGAATAGTATTATTGGATCTGTGCGAATTATGGGTACCAAGCCTGAATGTGTTCCCGCTGGACAAACCCTTGTTCTTGAAGGCGCAATCAGCACACACGAGCCATCCTCTGATAAATGGGTTCTTATGGAGTCTCCTTCTGAAACAACTTTGCCAGGAGGTCTTTTGTGTACTTCCTGTCTTGTCACACTTCCTCCTAGAACATCACAGAAAATTCCGGTGATCCTAAAAAATGAAACGGAGCATGACATTTCAATCCCTGCAAAGAGTGTCATTGCAGAATTGCATTCGCTGCAAAGTGTGATCACTAAAGAAGCTGCAATGAGGAGTAGCAATGAGGTGGAAGATGCTCAGCCTTTCACTATTGATTTTGGTGACTCTCCAATACCTGGGGAGTGGAAGAAAAGAATTTCAGAAAAACTATGGTCAATGCCAGAAGTTTTTGCCCTTCATGATCTTGACTTCGGTAGAACCGATAAGGTGACACATCGTATAAGGCTACAGGATGAAACCCCATTCAAACACAGGGCACGACCAATACACCCTCAGGATTATGATGCAGTTCGTAAGCATCTGCAGGAGTTACTGGATGCTGGTGTTATTCGGGAATCAGAGTCCTCTTTTTCTTCACCCTTCGTAGTCGTTCGAAAGAAAAATGGGGATGTCCGACTCTGTATCGACTACTGCAAACTTAACCTGCAAACAATCAAGGATGCATATGCACTGCCAAACCTAGAGGAGACCTTTTCTGCCCTTACTGGTTCACGCTGGTTTTCTGTTCTTGATCTCAAGTCTGGTTACTACCAGATCGAGGTGGAGGAGTCAGATAAGCATAAGACTGCTTTTGTCTGCCCTTTAGGATTTTGGGAGTTTAACAGAATGCCGCAGGGGGTCACAAATGCTCCCAGTACTTTTCAAAGACTGATGGAGAGGTGCATGAGTGACATCCATCTGAAAGAGGTTGTTGTTTTTATCGACGATTTGATAGTGTTTTCAGACACATTGGAGGAACACGAGCGCCAGTTGTTGAGAGTCTTAAGTCGGTTGAAGGAGTATGGATTGAAGCTCTCTCCAGAAAAATGAAAATTTTTCCAATCCTCTGTAAAGTATCTGGGACACATTGTGTCTAACAGTGGTGTGGAAACAGACCCTGAAAAAGTCGAGGTGCTGAAAAGTTGGCCAGTCCCAAAAAATCTGAAAGAGCTACGGTCGTTCTTAGGATTCTCAGGGTATTATAGGAGATTTATCCAAGATTATGCCATGATTGTGAAGCCTTTAAACGATTTGACATCTGGGTATCCACCACTTCGAAAGGGCTGTAAATTCAAGGAGAGGAAAGACTACCATAATCCCAAAGAGCCTTTTGGGAGCCGTTGGTCTGTGAGTTGTCAATTGGCATTTGAAGCGATCATTGAAGCATTAACTTCTGCTCCAGTGCTTGGTTTCGCTGATCCGAAACTTCCGTATGTTCTGCACACAGACGCAAGTACTGTAGGGCTAGGAGCAGCCTTATATCAAGAACAGGATGGGCAATTGAAGGTAATCGCTTATGCCAGTCGAGGTCTTTCTTGGAGTGAGGCCCGTTATCCAGCTCACAAGTTGGAGTTTTTTGTCCCTGAAGTGGGCAGTCACGGAGAAGTTCAATGATTACTTGTACGGTAATCAGTTCACCGTAGTTACAGACAGTAATCCTTTGACATACATATTGACCTCCGCGAAGCTGGACTCTACTAGCTACAGATGGCTCTCAGCCCTTTCGACTTATTACAGTATAGAGCTGGGAAACAGAATCTGGATGCTGATAGTCTGTCCAGACGTCCAAATGGTGGTTGGAGAAATGACCTCACATCTCAAAAGGAGCAAGAGCGAATCCGTCAATTCACCTTGAATCACCTACTTGATGATGATGCTCTCACTGTTCCTGCTGAGGTTATTCAGGCTATATGCGACAAGCACATCGTCCATCACAAGTCAGTAGGTTGTGGTGGTCCTCCTTTTGCTTTGGTCGAATCCCTCGCCATGCATGTTGATGCAATCCCATGCAGTTTTGATCAGAATGAGGTCTGTGATGGTATTCCTATAATCCCCACCTTCGGAGAGGATGAGTTGAAGGAAAAGCAAAGATCTGATCCCATCATCCATGAGGTCATTCAGCAATTAGAGACTGGGGAGACAATTCCTCCCTCTGTAAGGAAAGAGTTTCCTTTGCTTCCATTGCTGATAAGGGAGTTAAAGAAGCTGGAGTTTCGAAATGGAATTCTCTACCGGAGAAGACAGGAGGGAGGTCAGATCCAATACCAGTTGGTTCTTCCTGAATCTTTGCGTGGTATAGTTCTGACATGTCTACATGATGAAATGGGACATTTGGGCATAGAACGCACACTGGATCTTGCAAGATCAAGGTTCTATTGGCCTAGAATGTTTGCGGATGTGGAGAAAAGGATCAAAACATGCCCTAGATGTGTGTGTCGTAAGTCATTACCTGAGAAAGCTGCTCCTTTAGTCAACATTCATGTGACTCGACCTCTTGAGCTGGTATGCATGGACTTTTTGTCTATTGAACCAGATTCCAAAAACACCAAGGATGTGCTGGTTATCACAGATTTTTTCACCAAGTATGCGGTTGCTGTTCCTACTACCAACCAGAAGTCGCGTACTGTGGCTAAAGCTCTTTGGGAGAATTTCATAGTCCATTATGGGATCCCTGAGAAGTTGCATAGCGACCAAGGAGCTGATTTTGAATCGAAGACTATCAAAGAGCTTTGTGAACTAATGGGAATTCAAAAGATCAGGACAACCCCTTACCACCCCAGGGGGAATCCAGTTGAGAGGTTCAACCGTACTCTCTTAAGTATGCTTGGTACGCTGAAAGAGTGTGAAAAGGTGCATTGGAGTAGTTTTGTAAAACCCCTCGTACACGCATATAACTGTACCAAACACGATTCTACTGGGTTTACCCCATATGAATTAATGTTTGGAAGGCAGCCGCGTTTGCCTGTCGACTTGGTTTTTGATGTTCCTCAGAACAGAGAGCAGTTTAAGACGCATTCACAATATGTCAGTGATTTGAAGTCTAGGTTGCAGGGACATATGATTTAGCAATGAGAAATTCTGCTAAAGTTGGAGAGAGGAACAAAGCTCGTTTTGACAAACGTGTTCTTGAATCCACTCTGGACATTGGAGATAGGGTTCTAGTTAGAAATGTGCACCTAAGAGGGAAACATAAACTAGCAGACAAGTGGGAATCACTTGTTTATGTTGTTGTAAGCAGGGCAGGTGATCTTCCTGTGTATACTGTTAAGCCAGAAGGTAAAGATAGTCCGTTGAGAACGCTTCACAGAGACCTTTTACTACCTTGTGAATTATTGCAGTTACCTGAGGAGGTAGTTGAATTGCCCAGGACTCGAAAATTTCCGTCAACTCGTAGAAATCCGAGTACTGAGGTACAAGAGCAGTCAAATCCTGACTCTGATGACGATATTCCTTTAGAATTGCCGTACCGAGATCCTCTAGTCTGCACGAACACTAGGTTCATTGAGGTCTATGAAACTGAAAAAAGGTTACAGAATGACGTTCCCTCGAATTCTGTTGTTCAGGACTCTGTTGATAACATTTCAACTGATGACTTGCCTGTTTTGGCAGACTCTGCTGCCGAATGCTTACCTGAGTCAGAGCATTCTAGAATTGACAGTATACCTGCCTTGAATTACTTACCTGTTGATGATCCAGAGATTGTGGAGCCTGAGGCTAATGAAAATGTACCTGCAAGTCGCTTCTGACACGCTCACTAATTAAAGTATACCTGTAGGAGAAACAGAAAGAGTCTGTGAACATGAAGCCGCAAAAGAGCAAAATGATGAAAGTTTCATCAGAAAGTCTAATAGAATTAGACAGAAATCAAAAATGTTCACTTACCCTGAATTGGGTAATCCTTTAATTTCCATAGTACAGTCTCTTTTCCAGAGTCTTAGTACAGCTGTGACTGACTCTATCATGGAAAGCAGTTTTACAGATTCATCTAAACCTGTATTAACACAACCTGTTAGTTGCATGCACAGGGACGTGCATAGAGTTAATGGGGGAGGGTGTAACCCAGAGTGATTACAAATAAAAAGTAAGAAAGGAAAAAAAAAAATAGTAAGCCAGTGGTTACTAAAAGATATAACCAAAAGTAAATTGCATTAAAAGAAAAGTAAATTAATAACAGTTCAGAATTGTAAAGTTAAAACCTTTTTCCTTTAATGGTCAAAAAGTGTTTTCTTTTTTTGTTCTTATTTTTCTCATGTTGTGAATATGGAAAAAAGGTATGCTGTATTTTGAATGTTATGTTGCCTTTAAGAGAATGTGATGTGTAGTTCACTGACGACCTATCAGGAGAGAGTAACGCGAATGAGGAAATGACGTGAGAGCACGCGAAGAGATGTAAGCACAGAGGAATCGGCAGAGATAATTCTGAGTGAAATTAACATTGATTTTGAGGTAAAACTAGACAAACCGTCTAGAGATATATTTATTTTACTTGATCGGAACTATATGAGTGATTTTGAGTTAGTTTTGAGTGTTTTTATCGTGGACACGGCGATGATACGGACTGAGCTCATCTCTGTGTGGAACAAGATGGCGAGCCTTCCAGCGAATCCTGATTAAAACAAAACCATCGGACGATTTCATCGGACCCTCTGCTTGGTTTTCCCCGGACGGAGGAAAAGGACTGTGCAGGATGACAGAGTGACGTCGAAATATCATTTCTTTTCTTCTCAATCAACACTATTCTATTTTCCCCTTTCACCACAACGGTAGGCCTGAACTGTTGCATCTAACGTTCACTGGGGTATGGATGACATTCTTTTTCTCTTTTGAATTCAGAGACTGGTATTTGAAAAAAACACTACTGAATTTATGGATATTTGAACTGTTATAACTATATTGCCAGTTGAATTGGTCTTTATCGTTTCTTCATTGTTCATTGCTTGTTTTTTTTTTTACTTTAAACAGACGTGTTTATTGTGTGAAATAATTGAGATATTATTGTTATTGTTATTTTATTTTTATTTTTGAGTTGAACTGGGAAAAAAAAGGAAAACTAATCCATTGGATTTCAATTAAGAAACTTAAAACCTAAAATTAGTTCAAATAAGGAACTATAAAACTAAAATATAAATATGTAAAAAGAACATATTGAAATAAGAGTTAAAATAGAGGAAGTTTGCAACAAATTAGCTTTCAAAAAGAGATTAAAAGGAAATAAATAAGTTAGCTCCTAAAAGAAAAATAAAGATATTAAAAAGGGGATAAATAACTAATAATTCTAACAAGGAAAAAGAGAAAACCCAGAAACCATTTTATTTAATTGTTTTATTTTTCTTGCATTCATTGACAATCTGTGGTTTCATTGTTAGTCAATTGACCATTTTTCTTTTCTGACATTTCTGTCTTTCCTGAAAGGGAGACAATTTAATTCATTTCATTCATTATTTTTTTTTCCCTTTAATATAAATCTTGCAACATTATTCTAACTTACCTTTGTTGTCTGTCTGTTCATTTAATCTCTCACTGCTGCTCCCTACGAATCTAGAGTACTGGTCCACGTATCCTCTTGCATGACTTACCTTGGTGCCCATTAGGCCGTGGTGTCCTGGTGACCTGAAGGAGGCGCTACACTAACACCAGAAAAAGAAGAAAGAAAAAAAACTAAAATTATTTAATTTACAATATATATAATAATATACAATTAATTTGTGTATTTGCATAGACTTTTTTTCTGTTTTGTTCGGATATAAATAAATCAATGGCCAGAGACAAGTTATTTGTGTGTTAAAATCTGTTTACTCATACTGACAAAACAGTGTTTTGTATGGAAGCACATGGGTAGCGATATTCAATTTGGAATGTAATATGCAAAATGACAATGCAATATGTAAAATGACAATGCATTTCTGTATTTACATTTACATTTTCCAATACATTTGTGCAACGTTTGGTGCAAAATGAAAATGAAAATTAAATTACATAATTTTCATTTGGCATTTCATACACCAGTTTTAATATGTAAAATGAATACTAATTTTAACGCTTTATAAATTGCAAAATTAAAATGAAAATGTATTACAGAAATGATTATATATGTATAACATGTTCAAGCAAAAACTGTGGCAAAATTATCATTTAAATGCTATTTATCTTAAATGCATTAACACTCACAGTCAAGACACTTCGATTGCATTTTCATTCAGTGTCCCGCAATGAATGTAGCAAAATTCAATGCGCACATTGAAAATGCATTCCGAGCCGATCACGTCTCCGCCCCCTCGCGCCATGTCAATCACTGCGTGAACAAGGCGGGGCTTGCAGAAGATCAAGAGACTCAAATCTCAAGAAGAGGATTCAAGTGAGAGAACATGGACAAGACCGTTGGTCCGTGTACGTTTTGATCATTTCGGTTTATGGCTTTAATATTTCATTCGCACTGGTGGGCGGAGCTGAAACGCTGCTTTCATCTGATTGGTCGAATCGCTCCACCTTCAACTCTGTCTTTTCATTCTTTCAGGCAGAATAAGAGTCAGTGCGAGTGAAGCACTGTAATGTCTGAAACTACACTGACTGTTAATTAGCATAATATTTGAATCCGATTATGCTGGCCACATAATTCGTGCTGCTGCGACTTGCAAGAGACCCCGTTAAATTATTTCTAGGTTATAGTATTGTATAAATATTGTCCCACTGATAAAAACAGTGCAAATAGTTCTGTCTCCTTGGATAACAGTGAAGTGGAAATAAATATAGTTAAATTTATGAAATAAAATTAAATAGGATTTTTTTGGCAAGGTAAGTCTGGCCAGTTATACAGCAACACGAGTCAGACGAGTCTGAAGATCTGAGCTGAATTTGGTGAAAAATTAGTTCTAGTCTGTGTCAATTACTCTCATAATAAATATTAATAATAATGTTACCCGTATTTTTTGGTATAAGTTGCATCAGTCCAAAAATACGTCATGACGAGGAAAAAAACTTATGTTTTAGAGAAAACATTACCGTCTACAGCCGCGAGAGGGCGCTCTGGGGTAGGCTACAGGAGCACTGAGCAGCATAGAGCTAATTTTACTATTTTTATTTAGAAATGTAACTATTAATTTTTACAATTATTTATTAATGTCACACACACACATACCTAGTGCCTTATGACTTAAAAGATGAGAGTGGTAAATGTTACAGACATGGAACTGTTCAGTCTATTATTGATTTTTATTTCCACTTCACTTTTTTCCAAAGAGACAGAACTATTTGCACTGTATTTATCAGTGGGACAATATTCATACAATACTATAACCTAGAAATAATTTGCAGGTCTCAGCAGCATGAATTATTTGCCCAGCTACATCATATTCAAATATTATGCTAATTAACAGTGAGCGGTGGTTTCAGACATTACAGTGCTTCACTCGCACTGACTCTTATTCTGCCTGAAAGAATGAAAAGACCGAGCTGAAGCTGGAGCGATTCGACCAATCAGATGAAAGCAGTGTTTCAGTTCCGCCCACAAGTGCGAATGAAATATTGAAGCCATAAACTGAAATGATCAAAACGTACACGGACCAACGGTCTTGTCCATGTTCTCTCACTTGAATCCTCTTCTTGAGATTTGAGTCTCTTGATCTTCTGCAAGCCCCGCCTTGTTCACGCAGTGATTGACATGGCGGGAGGGGGCGGAGACGTGATCGGCTCGGAATGCATTTTCAATGTGCGCATTGAATTTTGCTACATTCATTGTGGGACACCGAATGAAAATGCAATCGAAGTGTCTTGACTGTGATTGTTAATGCATTTAAGAAAAATTGCATTTAAATGATAATTTTGCCACAGTTTTTGCTTGAACATGTTATACATATTTAATCATTTCTGTAATACATTTTCATTATAATTTTGCAACTTATAAAGCATTAAAATTAGTATTCATTTTACATATTAAAACTGTGTGCAGTCTGACAGAGTCCTGATCTGATGAAGGAACCAGTCTCTAGAATCAGGTGGTGCTTCAGGAGCATTGATCCAGTCATCTTCAATCAGACTTGATCTTACCCAGTCTCTTTCTTCATTACTGTAGTGTTTGATCTGTCTGTCATCAGCAACAGCTACAGCACTGAACTCTGGGAATGTGTCTGCTTTGGAAAGTGCTGTAAACTTGAAGTGTATGTAATGTTTCTCTGAAAAACAGACTCGGGCAATGACAAAACTGACAAAATGTGGATAAAACCAAGAAACCTGACAAATAACTCTACTATAAGGAATGGGCTACAGTAAAAAAAAAAAGTATTTTTAATATATTTAATATAACATTTATCATATTTTATAATAGTTTAAAACTATTTATAGTACTTTTGTTGCTGTGCAACGCTGAGAAAACAGTAGAACAATAAAACAACAAACAAAAACATTCTATACAGAAAATGTTTACAAACTAAAGCCTATCAAATATTTTTGTCCTTTACAGTTTGGATCTGCGTATCTGCTTTAAAGAAAAAAGTTTCCATCGTCTCTTCCGAGTGTTTTTGAGAGCACTGCTGCCTCTCACTGGAGAATTGATGAATTCACACTTTCACTTTCGTTATTATGAAAGGTTTTGTTGTAATGTGTTATAAGATTATATGTTGAGGAAAAGTCCAGCCGTTGAATTATGTAAATTCGTCGTTAACAGTTAACTCTTTCACAGATTTCAGACTATAGTTTGAGAATATAAACTGAGAAGAGTTTACACAACAAAACATTAGTGACCACATCTGTCAATCAATCAATCAATCAATCAATCAATCAATCAATCAATCAATCAATCAATCAGTCAATCAGTAAATGTACTAAATTGTAATACCTATTAAGTCTCTCTTTTGTAAATGTTGTTTTCAAATCCTTGAACTGGTGCTGACAAAGTATAGATCCTTTCAGCTCTTTAACAAGATTAAATAAGTGAAATCTCAATCTAAGAGGATCAATAGAGCGATGCACATCAGTCTCTGTTCTATAAGGCATGTGCGTAAAAGTCTTCAAATTAAATTCTCACGTTAGATATTATTTAAATACAGCAGGGTTAATATTTCATATCAGCTTTAGATATGTAACTTTCTGTTCTCTGTGGTGCATCTTTATCAGACAGTTGAGTGCATGAAGTGAAACTGAATTTCCAATATTAACAGCATTTCTGGGCCTCATAATCTCAAAATCTGGATAATTCCCTATAGTTATTTTCTGACTCTAAACTGCGTTGCTGTATGATCAGAGATATGTGTCTGATATCAATGAAGATGTTTCCCTATATCAATTAACACAATGACACTTACTCAAGACTCAATTATTTCCTACATTGCACATTTAACACATATTGTCTAAACAGACCCATTTACAGTATGCATTTCACCAGTCATACACTAACTGTACATCTGACCGGTACATGTTCACTGGGAGTTGCACTGATTGCATGATTAAGTTACAGGAACACATGCTGATTTCTGTTGATATCTACTAATAAAAACACATGCAAAGACAAACATGCAATGGGAAATTACTGCCTCACTACATCATCCTGTGATGTTTAAAAACCTTTCAAATATCAATTCAAATGAAATGATTCGAGAACTGAATATCATGTAACACAAATGTGAAAAGCAGCAGAACAAGCAATGAATCTAATGAATATGAACAGTTGTAAGTTTCCTTAATAAAGCAGAGCAGACTCAGATGAGAAAAAGAAACAAGAACTGAAAACAAACAGTGTTTTATATGGATAATTAGAATACAGTGTCCATTCAGAATGACTCTGGACTGGTCTCCTGCTAAATGACTCGATATTTATAAATAACAGCGATATTTTTTGTTTTCAGAAACTTTTTCTAATTTACATTCATTCACACTCATTCACTTGTTAGATAAATATTATGGATAACCGTCTGTATCATCAAATCCAAATAATGAACAAAATCTCACCATCATAACAAACACTTATTTCTACCATCATATACTTTTTAAAATGTCCATACATTTTAACAGGTCTTCGAACAAGGATATTTAAAACAGCTTTATAAATATAGTGATCATGCTGAATATTCAGAAATCTTATAAACACACCTGCTACTTGTAATGATGAGCCAGAGACGTTCGGATCCAAATGCAGCGCTTTATTAAAGAATGGTCAAACAGGCAGAAATCAGGAATGGCATCATCAGGTGTGTCAGGGATAACCAGAGTCGAAACCAGAAACAAGCAGAGATCGGGGCAGGCAGCAGAGAATCAGAGTCGGAGTAATCAATCCAACGATCAAACACGGGAATGACAAACACACGGAGAAACGCTCTGAAATGTTAGACAGGCTAAACAAGACTTCGCAGTGAGTGAGAGTGAGTGTGCTGCTTTTATGTGTGTGTAAATGAGGTGCAGGTGTGGCAAGGAAATTGGCTGATGAATGAGGTGCAGGTGTGGCAGGGTGATTGTGGTGGGGCCCGCCCGCCTTGGGCCTAACTCGGGAACAGGGGCCCTCCATGGGCCTAACTCGCGAACAGGGGCCCGCCGTGGGCCTAACTCGGGAACAGGCAGAGCAGGTGGCGTGGGAGCCCACCGTGACAGGACAGACAGTGACTTGGTGGATGGCCTTCATGGCCATGACAGGATAGGATGAGAGTTCTGGAAGTTCGGCTGAGACATGGCGAGGCTCTGGTAGACCTGTGTTGACTCAACTTAGTTCATGGAGATCAACTGTGACTTGACTCGGCTCATGTAGATCATTGGTGACTTGACTTGGCTTATGAAGATCATTGGTGATTAGACTTGGCTCATGAAGATCGTTGGTGACTTGACTGTGCTCATGAGGATCAACTGTGACTTGATTTGGTTCCCGAAGATCAACTGTGGTTTTATTTGGTTCATGAAGATCGTTGGTGATTTGACTTGGCTCATGAGAATCAACTGTGACTTGACTTGGCTCATGAAGATCAACTGTGACTTGACTTGGCTCATGAAGATCAACTGTGACTTGACTTAGTTCACAGAGGTTAATGGTGACTTGCTTTGACTCATGAAGTTTAACTGTTGTTTCACTTGACTCTTGGGTGTTAGTGGTGACTTGACTCTGGAAAGTCGACGGGGAACTGACTTGACTGTGGAAAGTCAACCGTGGCTACCATCTCGCGCAGCGACGCTGGGCTGGCGGCCGTCTTGCGCAGCGACGCTGGGCTGGCGGCCATCTTGCGCAGAAGCTCAGGTACAGGGACCACAGAACGGATAGGAGCTGGATACCTTGGAGAAGTGACCTCCTCAACTGTAAAGGGAGAGCCACAAAACTGCAACACAAAGTCAATAAACTGTCCCAGGGTCCAGCTAGGGTCTTCTTCTGGTAAACTTAAGCTTATCTTAGCGTCAAGACCACTCCAGAAACAATCCTTTACCAGATCCTCATCCCCAGGCAAAAGGTGACTATACTGAATGGATTCCTCCACAAAGAGCTCAATTGATCGGCCATCTTTAAAAATGGAGCATAGCACACCTACAGGGTTGAAAGAACTTTTAGCTGGCTCCATACCTCGTCTTGGGTTCAATAAAGCTGCCGGATCCTGGTTTGGCGAAGTCTTCTGTAATGATGAGCCAGAGACGTTCTGATCCAAATGCAGCACTTTATTAAAGAATGGTCAAACAGGCAGAAATCAGGAATGGCGTCAGGTGTGTCAGGGATAACCAGAGTCGAAACCAGAAACAAGCAATGATCGGGGCAGGCAGCAGAGAATCAGAATACAGGGAGAAACGCTCAGAAATGCTAGACAGGCTAAACAAGACTTCACAGTGAGTGAGAGTGAGTGTGCTGCTTTTATGTGTGTGTAAATGAGGTGCAGGTGTAGCAAGGAAATTGGCTGATGAATGAGGTGCAGGTGTGGCAGGGTGATTGTGATGCAGTGACTCATGGGGAATGTAGTTCGGGTGTGGTGCAACAGTATGAGAGGTGCTAGTATCCAAGTGACATCTATTGGTTGATGGGTGGAATGGTCCTGAGTGGAGTGCCCTCTACTGAAGCTCATGGGCACTCCATCTAATGATCGTGACACTACTGTTCCTACTGTAACAGACCATTTAAGATCTGGTTTATTCTGTTGAAAAGTTTTCACCCCCTGAAGGCTATCTTCATAGCAAAAAAAACACATAATTGTTAAAATAATACACGTTACATAAACACAAACTAAAAACCAGGCAAAAAATAATCAAACAGTTAAAATATTTTAAATTGCATGATAAAAATTCTAAAAAGTCTCTAGTCATGTGTTCAACTTCAAACAATATCCTTCAACATTATTAAAGAGTAAGTTCAACAATTTTCAATCCATTTTGTATTGTTACAATGTTGGTGACATTTGTAAAATAATATTGTTTATTCTTTCTCCGGGATATCCTTTTTTTTTTCATTTTTATGCTGCAAAAAGTGTCTTTTTGTAATTTTGTCTTGTCAGCTCGTCATTTCATTTTGCATCATCCTGCAGTGTTGCTTAAAAATAAAAAACGGCATATAGCTCAGAAAAAGAGTAAATATTGTTAATTTACAGATATTAGGCTAGAGATGTTGCAATAATACAATACAATTTCTGTTTTAAAAGAATGCTGTACTTTTTAAAAAACTGTTTATACATCCTAAGAAAATACAATAAAATAAAAATAAAATGAAGCAGCACAGCTGTTTTAATCGTTGATAATAATCAGAAATGTTTCTTGAACAGCAAATCAGTATATCAGCAGATTTCTGAAGATCATGTGACTCTGAAGACTGGAGGAATGATGCTGAAAATACAGCTGCGCATCACAGAAATAAACAGTTTAACAGATATTCACAAAGAAAACAGGCATCTTAAATTGTATTAATTTCATACATTAAGCTCTGGTGAGCATAAGAGACTTTCAAAAACATAAAAGATCATACCCACCCCAAACTTATGATTCAGTAGCGTATGTTTGAGAGATTTTACTTAGGCCTACTACTCCTATGGTTTATAGCAGGGGTCTGCAAGTTTGGCATCGGCCCAAAAAAAATTCCCCACTAGATGGTGGGCCAGAAGATAGTAAAGGATAATAAATATATATAAAAAGAAAATAATAACTGCAATTAGAATAGCCTGTGACAGACTGTTACAGTGTCTTTTGTAACTGGTAGTGAGCTGTCACTCCAGCTCCACTCGTTAACTGATACCAGAAACGTATAATTGCTATTTATACCAAAAAGGTATAACTGCTGCTTTTTGCGGTGCAAATTTTGTTTGTGATGAAAATAACTATGTTTTCGTCAGATATTTTACCTACGAATCGATGCATTTCTTACAGATTTCTTCTCATTCGAAATTGGATACAGATGAAGTAGTACTGTAAGATTACGTTTGTTTGAATGCATTATTGAGAGAGCATGTGTCAAACACTGGCAAACAGGTATATAGAGGACAAGACACAAGAGTAATCCTAGGGCAAGTGTGGGTCTACAATGAGTGTACAATATTATCCAGAGGGCTAAGTAAGAGGGGTAATCCAGAATCCAGAGCAAAGGGTCAAAACACGAGAAACAGGGCAAAGCAAGAAAAAGACTAAACTATGAAAACTATAAACTGAAACAAGAATAATAGAACTAACATGGAACGGCTTTTGTATGCCGCTATCGCTAAGAGAGGAATATATGCAGAACAATACTCGGCAGTGTGAGAGGAAGTCCAATACTTCTAAGCATGTCTGATGATTGTGTTGTGATTGTTATCAGGTGAACTTGTGATTGGTGCAATGGAGCATGGGAAATGTAGTCCAGGGTGTACTGTGTAGTGTGAGAGTCTGTGTGGTGGATGATGACCTCTGGTGGTGAATTAATGGAAGTTCAATGACAGGATCTTGATAAATAGTACTTGTTTAAATCATGCTTTCAGCTGACAATATTCAGTAGGCTATCAGTAGAAGGAACAAACTAATTTGTGATGGAGCAATGTGGTCTTGGAGAGAGTGAGATTTGCCTGCGGCCGCGGATCAAAAAGAAAAAAGCCTGTAAAAAAAAAAAAAAAAAAAAAAAAAAAAAACCATGAGCACATGCATTCCTTTGGGTATGATTTTGTTATTGATATGGCCTTATTACAGAAATATTAGGCTAGAATGGGGAAAAGTCTCCCCACACCCCACCCCACTGTTTTTCACTAAATAACCACTAGATCAAGTCAAGATATATTTTCGTTGTAATATGGACTAAGAGTGATGTAGAAGTTTTCACCATGAAGCACACTGTTGATATAGGCTACCTGAGAGAAAACGGATTTCACAGTAAATTATCTAATGTTCAGCTGTAAGAAAAAGTGTTTAAAAGCTTTCTTTTTTGTAGAACATCACAGTTATATATATGATGAGAATAGTAAGGCCTGAAGGGCACAAAGCCCTTCGATTTTAAAGCCATGGAGCAATACATTAGACCTGTTATGTTATCACGAAAAGTGTAAACACATTTCAGGTTTATGAAACCACGTAATGAGTATTTTAAATAGATATATCACCGCTTCTCAGCTGCAGATCAGAAGTAAATAGATGAACTTACCTAGTTTGGCTTGATGCGCATTGCTTAGACAAGGGTGAGAAATAAGACAAACTCCTATAAAGAGAAGAGAGCGAGGGAACCATTTGGCCATTATAGACATCTTTAATTGGTCGGAAAAACAATAATAAGACTTTGTTCTCTGTTTAAAAAAGAAGTAGTCAATGAACCATATATAATTTCCTTATTGGAACTATTGGGTGAGAAAGATCTAGCTGTTACACAGTAAACATCTCCAAACAAATACGATTAAGGAATTTTAATTTTAACTATTTTAAGAAATTGTATCCTGTTAAGCAAGACATGGATGTAAACTGTTACATCCAGAAACCGATATCTTCTGCCATTGTCAGTATAAATATGAATATGCTGCCCCTCATTGACTGCTTAATGAAATTACACCTGTGTCTTCATTCCTATGACACATCTTGTTTTGGGAAAAGTGAAATCGTACTCTGTCAATAGAGAGAAATACAAGTGATTTGTCTGAAGGGGGCAATAAACACGACAAGTGCATATAATATAAAGTTTGAAACACAGTCTAGATACAAGCTAGAACACGAGAGCATTACTGTACGTTATGTACGTTATTTATTTCTGATATTGCACACTGAACACAACACATTGTCCAAACTGTACAGTGCACACTGTCATTTAAGACTGACCCAAATCATAGACTCAATGCTTTATCAACTATGTTTACATGCATACAGAGACTGGACATCAAAATATACAATAACAGGGAACTGATTTTATCAAATTAAAGTATAAAATGTCAGAATAATAATTGCCTCTACTATCTTACTATCTCACCTATTTGAAAATAAAATAAAATGAAAAATTGATAAATCTGTTCCTTATATAGTAACTCTTTAACAAGAAACAAAAAGTAAAAATAAAAACAGTTGTTTTTAATATAATTCGTCAGTACTTTGCACCTTGGCATCTTTGTGTGTGCTTGCTTTTTTGATTATTATTATTATAAAACAAATATTTGAGCAAATTATTATGAGCTCTGAACAGTTTTCCAGAGCAATGAGATTGAGCAATGAGCAATGATTTATTAGAAAATGCACATATCATTTAAGAAGCAAAGACAAAAAATTAGTTTAAGATTAGTGATAATTTGCATTGTCTGCATTGATAATATGCATTACAGAAGTCATTTTTAGTTCGACTTTGTGACAGACATTGATCTGTTTGACTCAACCAATGGCATGAGTTTAGGGGCGGGACTACATGTATTGTTCAACCAATGACAGAAAAGATGAGACTTCAGGAAAGAAGTTTGAAAGTCATTATATTTTTCCAGTGCTGCAGAAATCACACACTTCACCTTTAATAAATCAACACACAACTCAAGACAGACTACAACAATATGAATCCAGCTCAGTGACCAGAAACAGCTGAGTGTGAACTTCATTTGCTTGAAAAAGCAGCTTCATGAATGCAGTTGTATAGTAATCAGCTTGATCAGAATCATTTATACTATAAGCTATTATACACTGATTCATAACTGACCATATCTGTTTGCCAGAGAATAGAGAACTACTTTTACACATTTTGTTACACATTTAATGGTACTCTTCATCCTATGAAATGTTGAAATGTTGTGTTCCTGTGGCTCAGTGGTAGAGCATTGTGTTAGCAGTGCAAAAGGTTGTGGGTTCAATTTCCAGGGAACACACATAATTATAAAAAAAAATACAGATCTCTAGCCTGAAATGTGGGAAATCTCTCAAATGTGGGGAAAAAAAAGGTCAGATTTCAACTGAGCATAGAGAAAGATAAGTCTATCATGCAATATTACAGTGAAAAAACTTTTTTTCTTGCAAAATGAGATTTAGGAATACTATTTCTCTTAAGAATGCACCAAAATTAAAAGAATATATATATAGACCCCAAATATCACAGTTATATTACCACATGGTATATCTCTAATATTCTCAATTGACAAAGGAATCAAACAAGGTTTCCCCATCTCTCATCTTTCCCCTCCTCTTTATTTCTGCTGCAGAAATTCTTTCCATTCTTGTAAAAAATTCAGATTTTGAAAAATTTACAGTATTTGATAAATAGTTAGTCATCAGCCAACTGGCAGATGATACAACAATATTTATGAAAAACATTGATCAAGCTCCAAAAATTACCCAAACATAGAAGGCATCTGACTTAAAGTGAAATCTCAAAAATGTGAATTACTACTGATTGATACCTTTTCAACAATTTATAATATTCCTATAAAGACACTATTAAATACCTAGGTATACACATTACAAAGGATAATAATTGACTTAATCTTAACATTTGGAATACTTTAGATAAATGTAAGCCCTACTTTAACTTACATTTCTATTATTGGCAGAATCTTTCTTACAAAAATGGAATGTATTTCTAGACTCAATCTCTTTTGCTAAAAATGCAATAAAAGCTATAAACCAAACTAACTTTAATTTGATCTGAATTCCTTTTATTCTCTGTACTTTTCTTTAAATGTTTAGTGGTGATATCTGCTGTTCAATCTTAAGGGTCTGTGTATTAGTAAGTCACTTTTCTTTTTAAAGAAAGAATAAAACATTGACATATTCAAATGATTGGATTGATATATGTTGGTCATATTTTAAGAGAGGGGGATGTTGCATTTAATATGTGATTGTTCTTGTTGTTGTGACCACTAGAGGGCAGTATGTGTTGTAGAGGAACAGTATGCTGTGAAATGAAATGAGGTCATAACAATTGTCAAATAAAAAGTCAGCATGAGTTCATAAGAAAGAATCTCTTTATTTGAGAAACACATACTTTTCTCCAATTTAAATGATGTATTAACGAAGCAAAGCATCAGCAAATACCATCAAGCACACTTTACTCAGATAAATGCACAAGTCATACACTACAGCACATCACATGAATTAAATATTTGCCCAATGTCAGGAACCAATAAAATAAGGTGACCAGATTTCTGAAATGAAAACAGGGGACATTTTCTAGTTCACTTGTCATTATCTACAAATGTAAAACTGGGAACAATGTTTTTGTGTGATTTTTTTTTTTTTTTTTTTTTTTTTTTTTTTTTTTGTGGGCTCCATACATTTATATCATAATTGATACATTGGTGTTGGAGGACCTGTTTTTTTTTTACAATTACCAAAAATCACACTGAAAAATAGTAAATGGTAACTATTGCTAATAGCTTGGGGTGTAAAAAGTCCACTCCCTGGTAAGAACATCACTGAACATGATTTATAATTAATATAACAAACAATGCTCATTTAAACACATTTCAGACATCTGTAACATTTCATTATAAAAAAAGCTGTCATCCCTACACCAAAACATGAATTGTGTTTAAATTCTCGTCACTGATAGTATTTGCACTCAGTCATTTTGTGCATTCAGCCAATATACCACAGCTAACAAACAGCTAGGCCTATTTCAAAAACCTCATTGGTTCTTTCACATCAAAAGCACTTTTGAGTTTGTGTTTACCATATTTAATGTGAATGAGATAAAATAAAAATGCAAAAAAATTAATGAGTACTTCTTAAGTGTATATAAAATTGTAAGTAATAAAAACATTTTTTTTTCCTAGAAATGGTATCAAGTAAAAGTACAAGTAACCTGTTTACATTTTACATGAATAAAGTACAAATATCCCAAAAATAACATTTTTTTTCTCCAGAAATGGTATCAAGTAAAAGTACAAGTCACCCATTTACATTTTACATGAATAAAGTACAAATACCCCAAAAATAACACTTAAGTACAGAAATCCAGTAAAATTACTAAAGTATTTTAAATTACTGCAAACCTCTCAAAACAGTAGGCTAGTATTATAGTAACATGATGGCCTTACAAAAACACAATAAAATAAAACAATACAACTGATAGTTTGATCATTGATAATTGTCATTGCACTTGTGTACTGTTTATATTCTCTTGTTGAACTGATTGCTTCTGTTGTTCTCATTTGTAAGTCACTTTCAATAAAAGCGTCTGCTAAATGATTAAATGTAAATGTAAGTATTCTCCTCGCATCGCTCTCTGCTGGTGAAAATAGTCGCAATCATATGATAGCCAGCTGGCTAAATAGCTCAGGCTTTTCCAGTGTATTTGCCCGTTGTTTTGAAAGTGCTGTAAAATGGGGACATTTCTAGGAACAACTTCAGTCGGGAACAGAACACTAAAAACCGGGACTGTCCCCGGAAAATTGACCCCTACAATAAGATGCCAGGCATCAACCTGGTAATGTAATTACAAAAAAGGCTACATTATCTCAATACATCACAGTTTTTAAAACTCTGGTTAAACCAGATAATAAAACCACAACAACCTTGCTTTCAGATGCTGTAGGCTTCATTTCAGTAACCCGTCCACAGTAAAAGCTTCACGGCAACCTTATAGTATAAAACACATTTTCCACATAATATTATTTCTTTCAGGCTGGAACTTTCTAAGGGACACTGTCCTTTTTTGTTCTCAGCAGTGGTGTAGGCAGAACTGTATTTTTGGGCAGGCCTTGGCAATCTAATTAGTCGATATATACCCAGTATACTCTCCACTACACCACTGTTTTCACTACATACAGTTAACCTGTTAAACCAGTTACCAGGTTGAACTGTTACTGATAAGCTCGGAATCTTTTTTTATTTTTATAGTGCAGAATAAAATAAAAATGAATATTTTTATGAAATAGTGGTATTTCTTGAGCAAAGATTAAATGCATCTAAATCAATTGAAATAGACATCAAGTGATTTTTCAGTGGGATTCTAACCTCATAAATAGTGTAGACATTTGTCTCAACTAATGATACTTACATTAATATCCAAATGAGAAGTAAACCTGTTTGAAAACAGTCCTTTGCATCTCTTTCTTTTTGCATCTCTTGTTTCATTTAAATTCTTTTCATCTCCTAAATGTCATTTCGCCTAAAACAACAATAGAGAATTATGTTACACTTGTAACTCATGTTAGGTAGGCTATGTTTTTGATTCTTCGAAGAAACATGAAAAAGCAGCATCATATTTCAACTGAGCATTAAGGCACATAAATGGTCATAATTATGTATTCTTATTCAAATAGAAGCAACACAGGTTTGAAATTCTGAAGGAACAATAAAATAAAAAATTGAAATCATACTATATTTTATGCATATCCAGAAGAGCTCAGTGCATTTTAATGTGTAATCAGTGTCCTCAACCACAGTAAATTAATCCCAGTTCAGTCAACTCTGTGCAAAAAAACATTACTGAACTGGTGTAATCATGTTCCTCTCTCCACCATCATCGTAACCATATCTGTAATCTAGAAACACACAGATTATATGAAAACATGTACCTGTACATCTTAAAAAAAAAAATATATATATATATATATATATATATACACTGCCAAAACTGTCCAGCTTGGGTTCATAGAGTTTAAAATGTCAAAACAAGAGATTTCATGCAAGACACTACTGGCAAAACCATTGTTTTTTATACACTGGTCAATTAAAAAAACTTGGGCTATTCATTCCATTATTTTCTCATTTAAAGAGATCTAACATCCCATCTGTAAAATCTTTTTGCAATTTTTAAAGTTGCTGTCGACTTTATTTGAGTATAGTGATGTATTTCCAACTGAAAGTGAATACTGAACAGAGGGTGGGGTTTTATTTTTGCGCTCCTCTGCTCTTCCTCTCCATCACTCATTCAGAGCAAACTAACTGTTGGAGGGGCGTGGTCAAGGACTTTCTGCCAATCTATTCAAAGTTTTCACGTGATGTCACATCCTTACAGGATGGGCAAAACAAGTCTTTAATCTACTGACCGCTAGTTCAGTTTGCATTAAATAGTAATGTAGTAAAACCTTTTTGATGATGCATACTTTGCACAGGCAAGCAGATGAACCCAGAAGAAGAACACAATACGCAAAGTTTAATATTAAATGTTTTCCCATAGAAAACCATTATAAAGAAAACACTTAAACATTTAGTGGATTGTGTTCATACAAGCTCCTCTGCTTTCCTGTATGAAGTATGAATTTTACTGAATTTGTTCTTTTAATAACACTGTTTTAAAGCCACATTAAGTGTTTTCACATTAACGTTTTAGAATGTGCGCATTTGTATTATCCTTGACCTAAATTATGTAGTCCTAGTCATGTGACTGAAAACAACGGTCAAAGCCATTAAAATGACATCATCAGAGAAGGCATGCCATTCCAGAGCATAAGCAACTGATCAGATTTTGATTAAGGATTACCATGACAATTTTTTTTCTGTGGATTTAATTACATGGATTCATTGTTGACCTTAAGACTATAATGTGTGCTAGCAAAACAAATGTTGTACATTTTTTTTTATTTCATGCAGACAAAAAGCTGGGGAGATTTGGTGATAACTTTTTTTTTACCCTATTCACCTGTAGAGTCTTTCCTTAAAACAACAATGAACATTATTAATATTGAATATTTATAACTCACCATTTGACTTTTTCTTTTTGTAGATGCAGTAACCAATCACAGCGAGAACTAGAACTAGAACTGCTAGTCCTGCTATAACAAACCATAGAACTTCTGTTTCACAGTCAATACATGTTCCATCTGCAAAATGAAGAAAAAAAGAGATTTTTTTAATCAATATTATAAACTTTTGAACACAATCAAAGGGTTAGTTCACCCAAAACACCCAAAGCATCCTAGGTGTATATAGATTTCTTCTTTCAGACAAATCCAGGCGGAGTTATATTAAAGGGGTCATATGATGCGATTTCAAGTTTTCCTTTCTCTCTGGAGTGTTACAAACTGTTCGTGAATAGATAAGATCCCTATAGTTGCAAAGACAAAAGTCTCAAGCTCAAAGAGATATTCTTTATAATATTTCAGATTTGTCCACGTCCTCCTAAAACGCCTTATTTATCAAATTGATCAAATTGCATTGCTTCAGTACAAAAGAGATCAAATAACCTTCAGATTAAATCAAATAACCGACGACGACATCGAAGCTCTTGAAGTGTTTCCATGTTTGTGTGACATATACATCAGACGTGTAGCCAACAACGGTCTGAGCATGACGTCTGAGGCTGAGACTACACTGGAGCACATGCAACGCTCCATATATCATGCTCCCAGAACTGCTTCTGTGTACAAGTGTTGACGCAAGCTAAATTAAAGAGATTATTACATTTTGAATACCGATATTTTTCTTACGAAAACGAATCAAGTCGCTTCAGGAGGACTTTGTTCATCCCCCAGAGCCGTGTGAGTCACTTTTTTTATGGAAGGTTGCTTTTAATTTATCTTCTTTTGGACTGAAGCAATGCAACACCTACTGACTGCAATGATAGAGCTTGAAAGATCAAAGACAATGAACTAACACTGGGGGTGAACTAACCAGAGGTGGGTAGAGTACCCAAAAACTGTACTCAAGTAAAAGTAAAAGTACTTCTAGAAATATTTACTCAAGTAAAAGTAAAAGTACTAGTCTTGAATAGTTACTTGAGTAAGAGTAAAAGAGTATCGGATAAAAAATCTACTCAAGTAGTTAGTTACTAGTTACTTTGGGTCATATATACTGAGCCTATTTTTATTTAGATATATAGATAAAATGTATGTAATGTATGTGTGCGTGTATAAATGTATATATTTCATCAGCCTTTACTCCATTTTATGTAATTTATTATAAAACCCTGTCTGTTTTCTTAAGTAACAGATATAGGTGTCATACCTTAACATATTTTTAATATGACTGACTTTATATTAAATGTGAATTTAACATTGAAAGTTAATGTGATATAAATATTGCTACTAATCTTTCATTGTTCAGAAAGAGAGCAAATAACATTTACATTATTAAAGATCATTTTCACTGACAGTCTAGATTTCAATCACTCTCAGAAACTCCCATTAAAATCACTGAAACTGTTAACACTGTGAAATCAATATCTTAATTAAAGATTCGTACACACATCTGCACTTTGTTGTTTCTGACGAGAGAATTCACCAGAAAGAGGTATTCAGTCAGAGAGCGAGTGAAGGAAGCACCGGGATTTTAGCGATGACTCATCTGAACGCCTCTGATTGGCCAATGCTTTAATAAGCTCAAAAGAATCATGTGTGATTGGTTATAATGCGCAGCGCTGTAAAAACACATCCATCTCTGGCTAAGCGCCAGCAAGCGATTACAGATCTGAATTTAGCAGCTGATAATATGACTCGCTGAACGTACTTGCACCAGTGTGATTGTATTAAAATTAATAAAATCTTAATCGGCTATTTTTTGTCTTTTGGAAGCTGCATTCAACTTGACTCCCCTGTGTTATAAGCCACACACGTACAACAAACTAATGTCACAGTGGTATCGTGTACTGTAATCGAATGTAGCCCAAGTTATTACCTGTTAAACAGTAGACAGCACACGCGGTGTTCATCTCATAAGGATCTCCATCGCTAGCAAATAATAACCTTTGCAGATTTCAATTCAGTGCAGTTCCAGCCACGTTTTCAACGCTCTTTCTGTTCTTAAACGTTACAACTCCGAGTGAACCACTTCAGACGCTCAGCGCGTGCGGCAGGGAACTGAACGACTCATTCAAACTGATTCATGAACCAATTCACTCGTTTGCCAATTGGTTTGATCAAGCCTTTGAACAGAATCGACTCAAAAGAATGAATCATTCGCGAATGTGCATCGCTCATTGCCCAGAGAAAAGTAGACGGCGCCTTTGGAATAAACTGAAGCATTATAATATTTATTGCATTAAGATAAAGTAACGAGAGGAGCGTCGCCCACAGTAACGAAGTAAAAGTACAGATTTTTCCCCAAAAATTTACTCAAGTAAGAGTATAAAGTACCCATCTTTAAATATACTCCGAAAAGTATTCGTTACCGCAAAAAATTACTCAAGTAAATGTAACGAAGTAAATGTAACTCGTTACTACCCACCTCTGGAACTAACCCTTTAAGGTACATTAAGTGTAATCATTGGTAACCAGAAAAATATAAATCAATTTCAGCATTTTCATGTTCTACTGCTACAATGTAATTGTAATCTAACTTCTTGTATTTACATTTCATAATTTTAATGTAGAAGACTCATTATGCTTGTATTTACTTAAGACGATATTTATGCTGATATTTACCCCATTCTACTGACACTTGTTCTGTCAGACTGCTGTGAATGACACGACAGTCATAAGATCCTCTGTGGTTTCTGTCGATCTTCACACTGGATCTCATCTGAAAGGTTTCATCATTATTGTGTCTGACTCCAGAAGATGTTTGGTTCTGAATATTAATTCTGTTCAATCTGATGTTCATCTCAATATCTCTGGGGTAGAGACCAGTGACCAGACAGATCAGAACCAGCTTACTGTGATCATCAGGAGCTTTCCTCGCAAACACATGAACATCTGGTGAATCTGGAGCGGAAAATAATAATGCAATTAGCAAATAAACATTTACAAATAATTCTCTTGCCTCAGTGGTTTCTGTGCTCTGCTTTTGTGATCCACATGACAGGAACAACATGAGGTTGAATAAATTATGACAAAAAAATAAAAGGGGTCATTCTTTGGAATGTTACAAGTTCTTGATGCATAAACAAAATCTGTAAAGTTGCAAAGATTAAAGTCTCAAATCCAAAGAGATATTCTTTATAAAACTTCTATATAAAAAAAAACGATAAAAAGACGTCCTCACCCTCCTAAAACGGATCGTTCTATGCATCTTGTTGATTGAAAGTGAAAGTGGTGACATTTGCCAAGTGTGAAATCGAAAACACCTATGCTATAAAAGCATGATTCACTTGCAAACAGCTTGCTATCCTTCGAAGATAATATTTCCTCCAAGATTACCCACCTGGACACAGAGACCGCGATACCTGGTACACCATACAGTAGCAAACAGTGGGTAGTGTTTATATATAAATGGATCATTTTAAGTAGAAAATGAACTCCAGATGACACAAAACAGTAAGCTACTAAACCTAACAAAAGCAACCATAAAACAGTGTAAATACAACTCGAAAACAGTGAAAAATGTAACCTTTTAATTATTCATGAACCAGTTCATGATGTGAAATATGGGATCATAACTTTGATGTGTACTTAAAGAATCCTTGTAAACATAAAATCCAATTCCAAATAAAATATACTTATAAGTATGTTTGCGCCCATCGACAGAGGCTTTCCACAGCGCACCCGTGTGTATGTTTCGTATGGATTACATAATGTGAGAATATCTGTTTTCTAAAATTAGATAGTTTTCTTCTAGAAAGACAAAAACGTTCAGGTGGAAAAAAAAAGCTTTTTTTCCTTTACCTTGACATGTTTCGACTGCAACCTGCAGTCTTCCTCAGAAGCGTCATCTGACAGCTGTGACGTGTCGTTTATCAGCTGTTATTTTCTGCCCCCCTGTCGCTCGATGGTCTCTGGAGGATGGTGTCCATGTGTGTGAGAGCATGTAGGCTCCCTCATCCCGGTTGATGGTATCCTTGGCCCGCTTCCTGATTTCAGTTGCCTCCTTTATCCATCTTCTGTATCTGTTTGGTTCTGATCTGATGATGTGTCCGTTGTCCCAGTCCATAATGTGGTTATTTCGTTTGCAATGATCTGATATAGCTGATTTTAGTTGTTCCTGTTGCGCTTTTTCCTTTTGAGTTCTAGTGAGTCGTCCTGTTGTTTCTTTTTCACATTCTTTCTGATGTTCTTTCTTTCTTGTGTTGAATGACCTGCCTGTTTCTCCTACGTATGTTTTATTGCATGATTTGCATGGTATCTCGTATATGACATTACATTTTTTGTCTTGCTCTATTTTGTCCTTGGGGTGTACCAGTAACTGCCTTAACTTTGTGTATGGTTTTACTACTGTGTTTATGTTGTATTTTCTCATTGCCCGCTGTAATGGTTCTGTTATGCCTCTGATATATGGTAAGGTTACTATGTCCTTGTTTCCGGTTTCAGGTTTCGGTTTGGGTTTTGTTTTTGATTTGGTTTGCTTGTTTGCGACTTGTTCTTTTCCTTTGTTTATGGCCCATGTCGGATATTTGCAGCGTGCAAGTGCATGTCTGATATGTTTTTCCTCTTTCTGTCTGTCTTTTTCCTCCGTGATGAACCTAGTCCGTTCATAAAGTGTTCTCACTACTGATAATTTATGTGCCGTGGGATGTTCAGATGTCCAGAGTAGATATTGGTCAGTGTGTGTTGGTTTCCTGTAGACTGTTATTTTGATACTGTCATCATCTCTGTGGTGGATCTTTAAATCTAAAAAAGCTATGGTTCTGTTGCATTCTTCCTCTTGTGTGAATTTTATGTTTCCAGTGGGGTCAATACTGTTAAGGTGGTCAGTGAGTTCCTGTGTATGTCCGTTTTTTATTTTTTCCAGTATGTCGTCTACATAACGTTTCCAGAGGGTTGGTCTGCAATGCGATGATGCTGTGGCTATGGCTGTGGTTTCCAAGTCCTCCATGAAAAAACTGCTCATTATGGCTGATAGTGGGTCCCCCATGGCGAATCCCTCTTTTTGTCTGAATATTGTCCCTCTGTATTGGAAATAGGTGGATTTTGTGACGAAGCTCAGTAGTTCAGTTATATCATCAACTGTGAGGTTTGTGCGTCTTTTAAGTGTCCTGACTTTTCGGAGTCGTTCTTTTACGATGTGAAGTGTTACATTCACGGGGGTCTTTGTGAAAAGTGATATGACATCGTGTGAAATTAAAATTTCATCTGATTCTATTTTCATGTTGTTGAGTTCTTTCACTAGTTGTTTTGAGTTTTGACAGTGATGCTCTGTTAGGCCGAGGAGGGGTTTTATAATTTCCACTAATGCTTTTGATAGGTTGTAAGTGACCGAGCCGATACTGTCTACTATTGGGCGTAGTGGGATGTCATTTTTGTGTATTATTGGTGTTCCATAGATTCGTGGCATAATGTTTGCGGTGGGAATTAAATTGTCATATGCCTCCTTTGTTATTTTTTTGTTTTCTAGTAATGGTTTGAGAAGTGTTTTTAATGTTCTTTTCTTTTCTTCAGTAGGGTCCTTCTTTAGGATTTCATATGTATTGTTGTCTTTTAGCATTGCTTCCATCTGTTTTTCATATTTGTCCGTGTCCATGACAACTGTTGTACGTCCTTTGTCCGCCGGTATGATGGTGATGGTTTTATCCTTTTAAAGCTTTTTTTTTCCACCTGAACGTTTTTGTCTTTCTAGAAGAAAACTATCTAATTTTAATCATTAAGAAGACAATATGAAAATCTTTGAACTAATATCTGTTTTCTCTCAAGATCTACGAGCTCACCGTGCTGAAAGACCGCTTCACTGCATGCACAAAGAACCGGCAGCGGCGAAGTTCCAGCTAAATCCGCGAAAAGGCCGCAAACTCTGAGAAGAATGATTGTTTGTTTGTTTGTTCTAAGTTCAAACTTTATTTTCTACAAGCTTAAATTGAGTACTAATATAGATTTTACTTTTGTTTCTTGCCTTAACTAAATTTATGTAGAAATTACATTTGTTTTTATTTGTATAATATTTACTTCACCACAAAATCATTTTTATCAGTGCATACTCTGAATTGATGCTCTGCATTTAACTGAACTAGCTAATTAAAAAATTATCTGATTAAAACTTACTCTTCTTTGTGTTGTTAAAGCTGGAGATCCAGTCAGTGCAGGTCTTCAGGTAATGATGCAGGAATTGGTTTCGTTCTGTTTGCTGATCCCATTTGATTTTGGTTTCTTTAGCTTTGGGGTGTTTCTCAATCCACTGCTGAGTGTCAGAATCAAAGGACATAAAATCATCTCCATCAAACCCATATTCATCAAATGCTCTCAGACTCACTGTTCCTTCAGGAGATTTCTCTAGTTCACAACCAGTTACTCTCTGAAGAAAATGGGGCTCTACAATCACAGAACAACACTCGTGAGAAACTGACAATGAAAACATAATTATACTTCTTTCATTAGTTTCATAAGAAGTGTGATAATTAATAAGAGAGCAGTTTTAAACTCACCAGAACACTGTGAGACGGTGCAGTTTGACAGAGTGTTTAACTGATGTATGAACCAGTCTCTAGAACCAGGGGGTTCATCTACACTCTCTCTTATCCAGATTTGATATTCATTACTGTAGTAAGTCATCCTCAAGTGATCACATACAGCCACAGAGGTGAAGGAAATTTGTGCTTTGGGTGTTTGAACCGACACCATGTAGAAGAAGTGATGGATTTCTGAAGGGGAAGAAAAAAAAGACACAAAGTTCGTAGCTGCTAAAAAAGTTCATAAAAGTGCAGCCACAGTTTCCTGCATCATTATGTGAACGCTTGATCAACGTGTTTTCTTTCCATTAGTGTAAGAGAGGCACACATTTAACACAAATAAATAAAAGGTGAGTTTGTTCTGGTATTATTACAGACACGGTTACAATATAAAAGCGACATTGCGGCGGCTAACAACCTGCGTGTCGTTTCGTGATGAAGTGATCTCCTGTTTAAAGCCTTCCCGTTGACGCACACTGCGGAAATTGGCGGTGGTAGTGTTCAGACAAAATGATAATGCAGCAACTTCTCCAAAACATACGCCACTTTTCGTTTTCAAATACTTCGAGTAGGCTACTTGAGCTGAACTTCAGACAAACATTATATGGATCAATTTTCGTTCCTTTAAGGGAGCTGAACGTGGCAATAACAATGAACAATATTTTTACAGTATTCATTAATCAAGGCTCACAAAATGTATACTACGTTGGTGGGTACTTTTCTTTGCTGCTTTCGATCAGAAAAGAAACTAAATGTATGTTTGTATATAAATGAAATCCGTGCTTACCTCGTCGCGCATCACTTAGAAAAAGGTACAATGATACAAAAAATAGCAAAAACATAACTTGTTTAAATTGAAATCCTCAGATTTGGTTTAGTCGCATTGTTATTTTATTAGTACAAGTGTGTGCAGACGAAGTAAGCTATACTGGAACTGGTTTCACTTCCGGTAGTGCCTGTATTTTTTCTTCCAGATCGGTTAATGTAGTTTGTAGGCTAAAGCATCTCATGCTGAAAACAACAGCAACATTTTGTCACATTTAGCTTCAATGTTTAAAAAACTGGTATGAATTTTTGACGGTCACTTTTTAGCACATTTACAACAATATTTGTCAACTTAGATATATTTTAAATAGTTAAATATAGATATATATATATATTAAATGTTACACCTAAATGTTAAATATAAATGTTAAATCTAAATGTTATGGGTGAAACTAAATATTTAGGTAATATGCCTATTCAAAATGCCAGACTTTTTCAATTACTTTATTAAAGTAATGTAACGGATTACTTTTACTTTTTGCTTACTTTTCTAAATTTCTAATGAATGTTTACTTTCAACTGTAAATAATTTTCAAACATTTGCAGCATGCAGGGTTAACCTTACAGTAGGGGAGAGCAGGCGAGAAAGTACCATTTTTCAGACTTCAGTATAATTTCATTATGAACATAAGTTGCACATTGTTACTTTCGACCCCGTCGGTTGGGATGAAAGTAACCCAACAATACAAGATAGAGTATTTTCTGTTACTCTTATTTTTATTAAGTATACCTGACTATGACCTTGTTAATATGTAACTGCAAACACATTTTGTCCTATATTTTTGCAAATAATTATTAAATTACATTTTCATATTTTCATTTTAAATTTAAGTTTCATCAAATGTCTCCAAACCAGACTGTACAAACGTGAATTGTTTAAAATATTTTTTTATTGGCAATTTCAATGCATTTTTATAAAACATTTTTTTCAACAAAATGAACAATACAAAAATGTTATTACATTAGGATAATATAAATTCTAAACATAATGTAAAAGTACAGTTGTTTTATGCAAAAATTCAAAATGTGCATTAAAACAACTGGAAACACTGCAAATTCATAGGTGGAGGTGTAAAAGCTAAGGTATGGCTAAAACCTAAATATAACTACGGTAAATGTGACGTAGCAGCTGCCCAGAGAGTGATGTTCCTCTATGTTCAGAAATGCCCTCTCAAAAACATCTGGATAAAACCAGACCTCTGTCTGTCTTTCTGACTCTCAGTCTTGACATATTCTTTTGGTATAATATGACATAAACATTTTTTAATAATTGATGCAAGACAGAAATTCACAGTATAGCATGCACCGGAACTAAAGAAATACTTCTTGTCACTGTATAGAGGGACAAAAGTAACTACTGTTACATTCGTCCTGACAGAAACCCCTTACATTTAAATTTTTTTTTCTACAGAAAAACTTTGAAAATGCAAACTTTAGGATGTTTTAAAGCACTAAATAACCTGTAGATTGATCATTACTGTGACACATGAAACAAGAAAAACAACACAACTAATTAGAAAAAAAACTACTTCAATGATTTACTTTTTGTACTCGAAAACACTAACTGCAGGAAATTGCTTTGTTACTTTCGTCTCGCGTAACCCTCAACCCTGCTCTCCCCTGGTGCTCAACACTCAGACTTTTAAACTATTTACTGAGACTGTTATTGAAACCAAATATTTGCATAAGGAAAAACTGCTCACAAAAATTCTCTTTTTGTATTATATGACGATAGTTTTCTCAAAATGAGTAAAATGCTCATGAAGTGACTCAAAGAAGTTCTAGAGATTATGTTTATGAGTTCATGTACTCATATATTGAGGGGTTGGTAGGTCTATGTTTAGTCATCAAACTGCATCTCTGCATTAGGGGGAGACTGGAAAAAAAATCAGACCGGGAAACCTGACACTCATAGACACACAACACATTCTGAAACAATGACAACACTGTAAAAAATATTACATGCTATCTGCTTAAAAAAATTATGGTAACAATGTTACACGTATTATATTTGAGTAGATTTTAAGGTTGTTTTTTTTTAGTGAAATTTACCCAAATAAATTAAGTAAAAATTCCTAAATTATTTAGTCTATGGCACAATAAATTTAATATAATTAGGGAAACGTGCTCATTTATTTTAGCTTTATTCTCAAAAGTCTGTGATTTTAAATGAGATCTGTTTGTATTTTGTTATTTTATACATTTACAAGACTGTATACAGCCAATCAGCTCAAATAGGAAAATACTTGAGAAATACTGGAAAGTACTGCACTAGCACTAGCAAGGCTACTGCTCATTAAACAAGGTTTAATGCCTTAGAAGAGTAGTATCCAAACCCACAAGCTCTACTCTTCTGCACAGTGGTAACGATTGCACTCTGCAATAGAAACTTCGATGTGACAGAAACTCTTACAAATGTCAAACATAACTGAACATTAAACATTAATAGATGCCTCCCTTCACTCAAAAACATAAAGTAGCATTTAATTTCAAAGTTTACTCTCCATATCCAGCCATATGCAAAGCATGCTGGGAACTAACAATAAACAAATAACCTTTAAAATAAAACTGCAAAATTGAGCTAATTCACTTAAATTAAATAGGCAGCCTTCTTTCTTTAATTATTTTAGTTTAATCAGTTCCCCAATTCAAGCACCAAAACTGCTTAAGTCTCCTAAAACAAAATGAGGAAAACGCATCTCTTGGTTTTATTAGTAAAAAGTCCTCATTATTTTCTATACAACACTGAATCACAATTTCTTTAATGAAATCCACACATTATTTTTAATTATCACCTTAATTTCTTTGATGAAAATTACAAGACCCATGATTCATTTTTTACAGTGAACCTTTGTTTTTTTTATTTTTTTTGTATTTATTTTTTTTTGTATGGACGTCACTTAAAGTTTTAAATCCTTAGGTTGGGAACATGCAAAATAATTAAAAGTTCTCTCTGCACCTTCACTTCCTTTTTTCTTTTCAGTCTCTTTATTTTGCCCTGATATCTTTCTCTCTCGTGACTTAAATACTCAAGATTTAACAAACTATACTTTCCAAATTGCCTACATGTCAAAATTATTATCATTATCACTACAATATGTTTACACAAAAATCCTAATTCTGAACATGAGTCTTGTTTGTCCCTTAAAAAAATTAACCATGTAAAAGTAACCAAGGTTTCTTTTTTTCAGCTGGATTACCATTTGCATTTATTGACTAACTAAACTATGATTAGTGTAGCAAAAACCATGGTTAATTTGTGGTTACCATGGTTTAACAATAGAAACCATTGTTTTTTGGATTTATATTAAAATCATGTTAATTTTTGTAAGGGTTGTGTTGTTGCCTGCAACCTATTATAAAATAGTATTATTTGTCTGCTAAATTACTACTGTAACATTACAATAGATAATATTGATGTCGTTTATACAGTATTTTGAGTGAGTGTGAGCAATGTGCTGCTGCTGCTTGACTAAGTAAACAAAAACAAAACTACAATAGCATCTTTACAGATGAAACTGACCTGCACCTGAAACCCTGAACAGAAGAGTCGCTTCTCTGCCCCAGCTGTGCGCTTCCACAGTCCACTCTATTCTCTCTTATCTTAAAATCTTAATATTTTCATAAGTAGCCTAACTGTAATTTAATTACAAATTTTTTTCTTAGTAATGGTAACCGATTATGGTTTCGTTTATTCTGTAATTAAATTAACGCAGTTACATGTAACTAGTTACTCCCCAACACTGTTGTAACACTGCGTTACAACTTGCAATTCTACGACATTAGCGATGTAATTTACACTATTTACTTTAATGAATTTTAATGAAAAACAACGAGAAACAGGTGAATAAACTGACCGTTAATGTTTATTGTTACCTAGCATGGTTCGTGGCGATGTATTTATTGTCAAACTCTAAAAACAGATTATTTTTTATTCTTAAAAAAATGCCATTATTTTATTTAAAAAAAAATAATAATAATAATGCAATATATATATATATATATATATATATATATATATATATATATATATTTTTTTTTTTATTTTTTTTTATTTTTTTTAGATAAAATAATGATGTTTTTTAAGAATTAAAAAAAAAATATATATATATAATAATATCCCCGAAGGGACCGTCTGCAAAGTGCGAAACGCGAAAAATGTCACTAATAAAATATTCAATAACTTCACAGTATCACACTGTAGTGACACCAAATTCACTTCAACGAATCTCTGCTCTCCTGCCTGTTATACTATTAGACTTATTTTGAAAGTAATTGTTTTGACATATTTTATGATTTTTTTTATTATGAAAAATAGTTATTAACTTTACTGTAACACACTGTACTTTCAACAAATCCAGTTCAGACATCACTACTCTCCTGCTGGTTAGACTACACCACTTATTTTGAAAAAACGCTTTTGGATGATTTTATAATTTTTAATTAATGATAAATTCACTGCGTTTTATTGCGTTTACACATACAAGAAATTTGTATTAGTGAAACAGAAGGACAGTGACAAGACAGGACAAAGATAAAAGAAAAATATAAAAATATACAAAACAGACAATGTACAAATAAAGCAATATGTAATATAGACAATTATATATGTACAGGTTTGTGATATGTGCAAACAAGTAAATGTGTTAAATAATGTATACTAGTGTTATTTGTTCCACGATTATTGTAAAATAGTTAAGTTCATTTTAAATATATTAAAATATATTAAATAATCATAAAAATATGTAAAAGCTATTACTTTCTAAATAAGTTTTATAGTCTAACCAGCAGGAGAGCAGTGATGTGTGAATTGAATTTGTTGAAAGTACAGTGAAGTTGTCAACTGTTTGTCATAATAAAAAATAAAAAAATGTGTCAAAGCAATTTCTTTCAAAATATGTCTTGTAGTATAACCAGCAGGAGAGCAGTGATGTGTTTAAGTGAATTTGTTACTGTGAACTTATTGAGCATTTTATTATGAAAATCTTTCACGTTTCGCACTTTTTAGACAGTCCCTTCGGACTTTTCTCTCAGATGTCAGTGCACTGTTCAAAAGTCTTTATCACTCGAGTCTGAGTCAAGTCTGGAGTCTTTGGTCACAAGTCTCAAGTGATTTAATGCTAACTACAAAATAATCCTATTCAGAATAAAATTCTATGTAATGAAATCTTATTTAGGAAGTTGTTTATTGGATAAAAGTTGTAAGGTTAGCCTGTTACTTATAGGCTATGCTTTAACCCATTAACATGTTCAATTTTTTTTTAACATCTACCATGGCATATAAGGAAATATGTTACACAGATAAAACCATACAAATAAAGTATTTATTTGGGATATAAGTCAGGGATATTCAATTAAAGTTCCAAAAGGTGAGACCTCTATATTTTCTGCCAAGCAGAGGTCTGGACAATCAATCAATCAATCAATCAATCAATAATTAAAAAATAAAAACAAAAAATACGTTTATCATGCATTGTATTTTTACATTTAGATACATGTGAGGCCATGTGACAGAAAATAAAAATACTGTTTTTGTTCAGGGTTTTACTCCTGAAACTATACTGTTTTAATATTTCACTTAAAAGCATTATTTACCAAAAAAAACAATGTAGCTGCAATAATCAAAACGTTCTCATCTTGAGCAGGAAAGAAAGAAATAACTAACAGTTTCAAATTTAAGTTCTAAGTTTACGTTTAAGCAATATAACAACAAATTTCCCAGTTATAATTAGCTTACATGATTCGTTTTAAATGTTCTTAGCCTACAGATTAATAATGCTAGACCAGAAACGTCACATCTGGTTTGAACAATCATAGGTCACAGACAGATAAATAAATAGTAAGAAAAATAATTCTATTTGCAGCATTGTTTTTTTTCAGCTATTTTAGTGAAAGTAATATATAATTTTATTTATAGTATGTTTGTTAGTGACTACAGTTTGTCGGTCGATATATTTACAGGTTCTCCTGAAACTGAACCATGTTCTTACCTTGCTGTGCAACGCTGAGAAAACAGTAGAACAATAAAACAACAAACAAAATCATTCTATACAGAAAATGTTTACAAACTAAAGCCTATCAAATATTTTTTTTTGTCCATTTTGGATCTGCGTATCTGCTTTAAAGTGAAAGTTTCTATCGCCACTTCCGGGTGTTTTTAAGCGCATTGCTGCGCCTCACTGGAGAATTGATGAATTCACACTTTCACTTTCGTTATTATGAAAGGTTTTGTTGTAATGTGTTATAAGGTTATTTTATATGTTGAGGAAAAGTCCAGCCGTTGAATTATGTAAATTCGTCGTTAACAGTTAACTCTTTCACAGATTTGAGAATATAAACTGAGAACTCACAACAAAACATTAGTGACCACATCTGTCAATCAATCAATCATCAGTAAATGAATGGCAGGTCTCTCTCTCTCTCTCTCTCTCTCTCTCTCTTTTGTAAATGTTGTTTTCAAATCCTTGAACTTGTATTTTTTGGTGTGCTTACAAAGTATAGATCCTTACAGCTCTTTAACAAGGTTAAATAAGTGAAATCTAAATCTAAGAGGATCAATAGAGCAATGGAAGCAAATTAAGAAATTCACACTCAACTGTTTCTGGTCACTGAGCTGTATTCATATTGTTGTAGTCTGTCTTGTGTTGTGTGTTGATTTATTAAAGATGAAGTGTGTGATTTCTGCAGCACTGGGAAAACTTTTTCAAACCTGAAGTCTCATCTTTTCTGTCATTGGTTGGACAAATACATGTAGTCCCGCCCCCAAACTCATGCCATTGGTTGAGTCAAACAGATCAATGTCTGTCAGAAAGTCAAACTAACAATGACTTCTGTAATGCATATTATCAATGCAGACAATGCAAATTATCACTTATCTTAAACTAATTTTTATTTTGTCTTTCATTCTGGAGTGATATGTGCATTTTCTGATAAATAATTTTGTCATGACATAATTGCATTTCATTGCTCTGGAAAACCTCAGAGCTCATCATATTTGTTTTATAATGACAAAAAAGCAAGCACACACAAGGTGCAAAGTACTGAATAATTATATTAAAAACAACTTTTATAGTTTTATAACCTTTATACATGTAATCCACATTGGTAAAGCATTGAATCTATGATTTGTTTCTAATCAAAGCTTGATTTTGTGTCAATCTTAAATGACAGTATCTACTGTACAGTGCTGTTTTGAAAATGTGTTGTGTTCAGTGTGCAATATCAGAAATAAATATCTTGAGCGTGAGTGATATGATATTTTTTACATTTTGTAATGTTTTTTAAAGAAGTCTCTTCTGCTCATCAAGCCTGCCTTTATTTGATCCAAAGTACAGCAAAACAGTAATATTGTGAAATATTTTTACTATTTAAAATAACTATTTTCTATTTGAATATATTTTAAAATGTTATTTATTCCTGTGATCAAAGGTGAATTTTCAGCATACTCCAGTCTTTAGTGTCACATCCTTAAGAAATCAAATCATTCTAATATGCTGATTTGCTGATTATCAATATTTAAAACATGAGTAATTTTTTTTCAACATTCTTTGATGAATAAGGATCCAAAAATCAGCATTTATGTGAAATAAAAAGCCTTTGCAACATTATACAGTATATCATTAAAAAAAAGCAAACTTTAAAATCTCAAATTACATTTTGAAATATATTCAGATAGAAAACAGTTATTTTAAATAGTCTAGTAAAAATATTTCAGTTTACTGTTTTGCTGTACTTTGGATCAAATAAATGCAGGCTTGGTGAACAGAAGAGACTTGACTGGTAGTGGATACTATAGGCAACTTTAATTATTCTCTAATTTCTAGCTTTAAATTGGCTTAATCTATAACTGCTGGTCAATAACAAATAATATTTTTTTTATACAAACACGTATTTATCACATAATAAGGCAGAATAGTTTGTATACTGTAATAAATCTATGTCAATTAGCACTGTTTTGTTCATATACTGTATTTATCACCTGCTGGAGATGACTTGAAAAACCATATATTGTCGCAATCGTATATTAATGTCTTTGTGCTTCCATAAGTTTCAGTTCTTCTGTCAAAACAACTGTTTTCATACAGCGATCTCTGGAGGCTGTTGCCCATATTAGGAGTTTCCTGTTATGACTTACTGCGCGAGAGCGCGCACCGGCTTCGAGTATGAATGAAACACACACTGCAGGAGAGTTTAGCGCTCTGTGATTTTAAAATATCAGGTTATGCGCAGACTATCCTGTCTCTTTGAGTTTAAATCTTTATTTATTCACACCAGCTCTTGAAAACCTCTATGCGAACACATTTGACTGAAAAATTGAGGGGGACGAATTTCCGTGATATTAAAAGTAATCTACGCCCCTGGCCAATAGTATTATGACCCGCCTTGATTTTTAACTTTTCCGACCAATTAAATGCGACGGCGTCTCTGCAGTTTCAATTTGACCTGAAATGAAGCACAGCCAGAGATGCGTTTAGAAGGCTCCTATAATGGCCAAATGGTTCCCTCGTTCTTTTCTTATATTTGTCTATATATTAACGCTTTGTCTTATTTATCATCCTTGTCTAAGCGATGCGCATCAAGGCAAACTAGGTAAGTTCATCTATTTACTTCTGATCTGCAGCTGAGAAGCGGTGATATATCTATTTAAAATACTCATTACGCGGTTTCATAAACCTGAAATATGTTTACACTTTTCGTGATAACATAACTGGTCTAATGTTTTGCTCCATTGCTTTTTCAACCGAACTAACGTCGAAGGGCTTTGTGCCGTTAATAAAGAGTCAGTTTGCTCTTATTTAAAGCGGATCGCCCACATTTCAGCTTGGGAAAACACTATCTTAAGCCATTTTGCTTCTCAAGTAAATGCATCTTGATTTAATAATGTTTAGATATTTGTACGGGAAGACAAGATGAAAATAAAGAAGAAAAAGCAGCTTTTAGTCTGGTAGAATCTCTTATTGTTATGTTTTCTCTTTTTTCACATTTCATTGCAGTCTATAGGCCTATAGTTCACTCTCCCGTCTTTATTTTAGTATGGTTGTACAGCAAAGTCAAGCAGCCAAAGCAGTCCAAATTTATTCTATAAATTCTCTTTAATTGAGAAATATGCATTTACATATATACTGTAGTCAGACTACTGTATAGACTATTAAACACACCCACATCAGAAGTCAGAGATTTATTGCCAAGTATGTTTGCACATACAAGGAATTTGTTTGAGTGTCACAAGCTTCCAGTAAACAGAGACAACAACAACACACATAACAAAAAATGTGAATAAAATACACACGTGTAAATATAAATAAAGCGCGCACACACACACACACACACATGCAGGCACAAACACAAAGGATAAATATGTACAGGTGTGCTATATAAAATACTGTATAATATGAATAGAATAAAATAGTATTGCACAGTGGGAGAACATTAAACTGTTCATGAGGTAGATTGCATATATATATATATATATATATATATATAATTTGTGTGTGTGTGTGTCTAATATATATATATATATATATATATATATTCCTTCTATGTAGTTGGCAACCCTATTTACAATAAGAAATATAGTGAAACAGAAAAATGCATACATGCATATTGCAGTGCCACCTGTCCCTTGAATTGACTGATTTTAATAACTCTATATTACTTAGTAAAATTACAGCTAACATATGATTGAAATGTAAAGGGCACTGTTATCTAAACCTTATCAAAATGCAACAACAACTAACAAATGAAACTAATCATTAGAACAGACACATGAAGCACATGATGATCACATGTTGGAACAGGAACTGGAAACTTTTTCCAAGATAAGTGTTTCTTCGGTTCTTTTTATGTTTTGTCACTTGCCAGTTAAACCACAGTTTTTATTGTTTGTGTTGTTTATGTTCCTCAGAGAGACATTACCTGCACTACATGTTTACAGCCTGGACCAAAGCAGATATAATACCTGAGCTCAGTGCTGTTGGTGTGGTAGATGTCAGACGGATCTCAGACGACAGTAATGAAGTTCCAGACTTGATAAGACTGATTCTGACTGCAGATGACGGTACTGATGCTTTTGTACAGCTATGTGACTCTAACTGGTACAAACATCAGCTATACATTCTGTCAAACTGCACGCAGTGTTCTGGTAAGTTTAATGTTTTACTCTTATTAATTATCAGACCTGTTATAAAATGTAAGATTCTGTTAAATCACTGTTACTCTGTGATTGTAGAGCTCCATACGTTTCAGAGAATGATTGGTTGTGAAATGGAGAAATTTCCTAATGGAACAGCGTCGAGCTTAAGAGCCTTTGATGAATATGGATTTGATGGAGAAGATTTTATTGCCTTTGATTATGACACCATGCTGTGGATTGATAAAACTCCCAAAGCCAAAGAAACCAAAAATAAATGGGATCTTCAGACAGAACGAAACCGGTTCATCAAGAATTATGTTGAGAAATGCATGGACTGGATCTCCACGTTTAACAACACACATGAGAGTATGTTTTAATCAGATCACTTTATTTAGATTCTGTGTGTGGTTTAGTTCAGGTATACTCTGTTATAGTTGACAAAATGTTGGCAATATCTGAAATCCTTGTGGGGACTTTTTTTTTGTCCCTATGAGGAAAAGGGCTTATAAATCGTATAGAATAAAGTTTTGTGTGAGGGGTAGGTTTAGGGGTAAATAATAGAAAATAAAGTTTGTACAGAAGAAATTCCATTACGCCTATGGAATGAACACATAACTCAACATGTGAGTGATATTGACAAAATAACTCCAGGAGGTTGCTTCTATACAGTTCATCAGTGAAGATCTAACACTAAAGATTTAAATGTAAAACTTCTGAGGACAGGTTCAGAATATTCTTCTATTGAATAGTCTTTTATTGAACTTTATGGTTCTGCATCTAAATCTGGCACCGTTCACAGCAATAATATGTTTTCTTGAATTGGTAAAGGTTGAAGGTTTGTGTTTCAATTGCACCGAGAAAAGGAGAGGTGTGCATCTAAATCACAGTAGTTTATTGAAATGCAAGTGAAAATAGTCTAAATATAAAATTCAACAGGGATGACAAAGTCCAATCATGCAACATAAAACCCCAAAAAATGCCATAGTTTTACAGAAGAGATGCAAAGACAACAATCAACTAAAGAGGACCAAACAGACTTATATATTGCCTACACAGGCTAACAAAGATCAGGTGTAAGTAATGAGTTGCTATGGTGACTAACGAGGGTAATTAAGGAAACCGGAACTAAACAGCAAATGAAGCGCACAAAGAGCAACACAACAGAATATCAAAATAAGGGTCCTTGATCATAAAACACAGGGACAGTTTGCTTCACACATGCAGGAGTTTTCTCTATACTTCTTAGATGTTATAGTGTGTTTGCATCAGGAAATCTGATGCTTCATGCAGATCAATGAATCTTCATCTGGATTGCAGTTTGACTTATTGGATTGCTAGATTGGATGTCTTCTTATACTCATGTCTTTCAGAATGCATTTGACTTGCAATCTTATGTAGAATACAACCCCCCCCCCCCTCAAAAAAAATTTCAATACACAAAAAAAAAACAGAATTGTTTTGAGGATGTTTGTAAAACCTTTTTATCCAGATTCACCAGATGTTGGTGTGTTTGCGAGGAAAGCTCCTGATGATCACAGTAAGCTGGTTCTGATCTGTCTGGTCACTGGTTTCTACCCCAGAGATATTGAGATGAACATCAGATTGAACAGAATTAATATTCAGAACCAAACATCTTCTGGAGTCAGACACAATAATGATGAAACCTTTCAGATGACATCCAGTGTGAAGATCGACAGAAACCACAGAGGATCTTATGACTGTCTGGTCATTCACAGCAGTCTGACAGAACCAGTGTCAGTAGACTGGGGTAAATATCACATCATAATTAGTTAAGTAAATAATTCATGTTGCTGGTCACAATGTGCTTCAACTCCATTCAACAGTTCATAATGTTGATAGAAAAAAAACTGTTTAAAAAAAAATGTAATTTGCAGATGGAACATGTTTTAACTGTGAAACAGAATCTCAGTGGTTTGTTTTAATAATACTATTAATACCTTTTGTAATTCTCATTGGGATTTGCTTCTGCATATATAAATGGTCAAAAGGTGAGTTATACATATTTAGAATGATCACTGCTGCTTTTAATCTTTTGTGTAAGAGACATTTTAAGATGTATGGTGCAGAGACGGTTTGAAAGTATATACTGTGTGACAGTAGAAATACATGAATCAGTAGAATTGTGATGATTTTCATTATTTGGATTTTATTTGATAAAACCATTTGATAATAAATAAATAAAACCATTTATTTTGGACACAGACTACTAAGATTATAACAAATGAAAGTGAAGTCTGACATCAGTGCAGCTTGACATAAACATATTTATGAGAACATGATATCTGTATGTACTCAAGATGAAGTTTTTCTAATATGCTATGTCTTTTCTACATGCGATAGGAAGTTACTGCTGTTGTGGAGGAGCGATAAGCAGTTACCTAGCATGAAACATAACATGAGAAGTTACAACTGTAATGGAGGAGAATATTATTATGATGAGAACTATGTATTATCATCCTTCACACACCGGTATTTTCACATCACATCCATTATGTTTATGCAAAGGGAGATAGAAATATTGAAACAAACTGCAGATACAGACCCCAATGTGGCAGTTAATTGCTTTGGTCAAGCAAACCGTAATGATGGATTGAGATGTGAACAGGTTTCTTTCATTCAGAAGAGAAACCGTATTCTTAAAATCCAGCTCCATACTGAAAAAAGTTGTTTTTTCACACTCTAATCTGAATATTTAATCAAGACCAAATTTTATTATCTACCTTTATGCTTGATGTATTCAGTTATTGCAGTCTGTCCTGTGTTGTCTGTTGTTTTCTTTGTTTTTATTTAGTTTTTTAAGTGTGTGATTTCCACATAAGTGCAAAAATAAATGAATACCTGAAATCCCACCCACAACTCATGACAGACTGTGTTTTGGTTCAAGAGATCCATTGTACATTTGTTTTACTTTCTTTTATATTTATATATTCATCATTCAATCATTCATCCTTTATAATCATTTAATCATTTTTTAATTAATCAGATGATCATTTATAATACTAATTTTAACCATTTATGATTAATGTAAATTACCATTTAATGATTAATGTATTGATTAGTCATTTTATATTATATTATATTGGAAGAGAGTTGAACTGGATAATGACATTAAATTAATGAACTGACTTTAGCTGGAAAAAATGATTGTTTTTGTCTTTTTGCATTATTGACAAACTATTTTTCTGTTTGACATTGTGAAGCTGCTTTGACTCATTCAGTATTAAATAAAGTTCTATACAAATAAAGGTGACTTGAGTATAGTATTGTTTTTTATGTTATATTTTCCATTGTTGTTAAGTCAGAATATGGTTTCAAGGGCTTTTTGTCTTTATGAATAAGAGTATTTTGAGTACCAGACAAGACTTGCTGTTAACAAGATTGGGATATAAGGCAATTTTGTAGACTAGTTGTTCTGTTACCGGACAAAACAGATAGGTTTATGTACTCACACAGAGAGAGAGCCGCGTCTCTGACATCGCACCATTACAGAGCTTAAAGGCCGTGTTGCAGGGTTAATTTTTTTACGAATTTGTGCAATTTGCTTGTTGGTAATAAACATTTAAACTGTTATCCATTGTATTTTATGTTGTTAGGTATCACAAAACGGAATATAATACGAAAAAGTAGGTACAATCTTACAGTGGTCTCCTTTCCCCCACAATGCATTGCATCACATCACGTTGGGGAGAGAATTTACCAAAGCCCGCCTTGAGAGCGACTAGAGAGACGAGAGTATTCAGATAGCGCACATTATAGATAAATAGATAAATACATAGATATATATACAACCCGAATTCCGGAAAAGTTGGGACGTTTTTTAAATTTTAATAAAATGAAAACTAAAAGACTTTCAAATCACATGAGCCAATATTTTATTCACAATAGAACATACATAACATAGCAAATGTTTAAACTGAGAAAGTTTACAATTTTATGCACAAAATGAGCTCATTTCAATTTTGATTTCTGCTACAGGTCTCAAAATAGTTGGGACGGGGCATGTTTACCATGGTGTAGCATCTCCTTTTCTTTTCAAAACAGTTTGAAGACGTCTGGGCATTGAGGCTATGAGTTGCTGGAGTTTTGCTGTTGGAATTTGGTCCCATTCTTGCCTTATATAGATTTCCAGCTGCTGAAGAGTTCGTGGTCGTCTTTGACATATTTTTCGTTTAATGATGCGCCAAATGTTCTCTATAGGTGAAAGATCTGGACTGCAGGCAGGCCAGGTTAGCACCCGGACTCTTCTACGACGAAGCCATGCTGTTGTTATAGCTGCAGTATGTGGTTTTGCATTGTCCTGCTGAAATAAACAAGGCCTTCCCTGAAATAGACGTTGTTTGGAGGGAAGCATATGTTGCTCTAAAACCTTTATATACCTTTCAGCATTCACAGAGCCTTCCAAAACATGCAAGCTGCCCATACCGTATGCACTTATGCACCCCCATACCATCAGAGATGCTGGCTTTTGAACTGAACGCTGATAACATGCTGGAAGGTCTCCCTCCTCTTTAGCCCGGAGGACACGGCGTCCGTGATTTCCAACAAGAATGTCAAATTTGGACTCGTCTGACCATAAAACACTATTCCACTTTGAAATAGTCCATTTTAAATGAGCCTTGGCCCACAGGACACGACGGCGCTTCTGGACCATGTTCACATATGGCTTCCTTTTTGCATGATAGAGCTTTAGTTGGCATCTGCTGATGGCACGGCGGATTGTGTTTACCGACAGTGGTTTCTGAAAGTATTCCTGGGCCCATTTAGTAATGTCATTGACACAATCATGCCGATGAGTGATGCAGTGTCGTCTGAGAGCCCGAAGACCACGGGCATCCAATAAAGGTCTCCGGCCTTGTCCCTTACGCACAGAGATTTCTCCAGTTTCTCTGAATCTTTTGATGATGTTATGCACTGTAGATGATGAGATTTGCAAAGCCTTTGCAATTTGACGTTGAGGAACATTGTTTTTAAAGTTTTCCACAATTTTTTTACGCAGTCTTTCACAGATTGGAGAGCCTCTGCCCATCTTTACTTCTGAGAGACTCTGCTTCTCTAAGACAAAGCTTTTATAGCTAATCATGTTACAGACCTGATATCAACTAACTTAATTAATCACTAGATGTTCTCCCAGCTGAATCTTTTCAAAACTGCTTGCTTTTTTAGCCATTTGTTGCCCCCGTGCCAACTTTTTTGAGACCTGTAGCAGGCATTAAATCTTAAATGAGCTAATTAAGTGGATAAAAGTGTAAAATTTCTCAGTTTAAACATTTGCTACGTTATCTATGTTCTATTGTGAATAAAATATTGGCTCATGTGATTTGAAATTCCTTTAGTTTTCATTTTATAAAAATTTAAAAAACGTCCCAACTTTTCCGGAATTCGGGTTGTAGATAGATAGACTAGATATATAGATAGATAAACAGACAGATAGAGAGATATCGACACAAGCACCTGCCAAACGCAGCGACAGACATGCGGCTATGTTTGCAACAACATTTTCACCGGAGGAAGAGATAAACGCTTAGAAACGTCCATATAGCTAGCATGATGCCTTCTATTTCTAGATGACAAAGACAAAGTTTACCAGTACTACGACACTATGACAAAGGTTACAGGTACTTATCTGAACTAACGTCATGATCACTGCCACTAGATATAAAGAAAACGTTGATTTTTCACTCGTTGCTATTCAATGACAGTAAAAAATATATGTGTCGTTATTGTGCACTGCTGCTCGTAGACTAGCTCCAGCGCTCATTGCTGTGATGCTAAATGATAGAAACTCACCAGGACACTTCAACGTGTACCACTTGCATAAACACTGCATCCGTAGGCAGTATTATTCATAGGGGCTGCCATTGTTGTTTCGCGTGCTGTGACCTCGGAACTCGGAGTACATCAATCTAGTACGAGACACGAGTTCACGGGTGGGAAGTCACGGGTTTGACTGCTGTTCCAGTGCACTTTCACGGGTTTAAGGTTGGAAAAACACGGGTTACGGGTTGTCTGGAACGCGGCATCATACTAGACTGAGGCTACCTTTCCTCGATTTCTCCCCAATGTGACGTCATCACAGAGTTGCGTAAAAAAAAACGTTAATACCAAAAACGTAAAAAACTGGTCTTTAGGACCATTTTTGAGACATTTTAAAAATGATATACATATCTTGAGTGATTTATGTACCCATTAATCGAAAGTGGTGGTTAACCTGCAACATGGCCTTTAAAGGCCAAATACACACAAAATTTATTAAAAATTCCAATTTTTGATGTCTTCCTAAGCAGTCTTAACAAAATCTGATGTGTCAGTCAGAACCATGCATTCGTCTGAAAGTGAGAGCAGCTTCCTGTCTGCGTTATTAATATTAAAGAACAAAAGAGAAATTGCATTTGCTCCTGACTTAATAACTTCATCTTTACTGAGAATTAATCTATGAATATGTGGTAAATCTTGAGATGAATAATGCTCAGCATTAAGCAAATCACGAAGGCGCAACGTGTAGATTTCGTTTTGTGTGAAAGCATGATTGATGGCAGAGTGCTGAAATAATTAAATGAAAGAATGTATGAATTATTTAATTCTATAAATGCATGAGGGAGAACTGACAGTCTTCAGAAAATGTGTTTTTCATCTTTTCTCTGCTTAATAAAGCAGTGTTTAAAAGAGCAGCCCTGCTTAGTTTTTAGCGGCTACCAGCTCTATTGCTGCTGTTCCATCAGCGCCACCTGTTGTCAGACAGTGGAGTTACAGATCAATACAGACCAATGTGAAAATCAGATCGATTTTTTTGTTGTTGTAAATCTTAACCTGAATGTGGAAAATAAACTAATGTGCATTCTAAAAATCTCAACTCTAAAATGCCTATAATTTATGATTTTGATCCATCTCTTAAAATGAGTTTAAGATTGGAATGTTCACACGGTTCTGTTCTGTTCTTGGACTTTGAGTTTGTTTTAATTGATCACACATGTTCCTGTGACCTAGTTTTCTTTAGTTCCCTTGATTAGTTTATTCTGTTCACCTGTGTTCCATTATTATAGGTTATTTGGAGTTTTCCGTCATCTTCTGCTACTTACAGCACCAACACATGACAAATGTGAGGTTTATCATTTCAGAGTTCTTTATTGATTTTTGGTCAAATCTAGTTCATAACATGCTATGTTGTTAGTCACCAAACCAAGATCTTTTGATTATTAAGAACCTGTTCATCATTCTTTATATTAATATATAATTCAATTAATACTAATTCAAATTTGACTAATTCATGTTTCTGGGCTTGTTAAGATTCAAAATTTTAAGTCTATGGAAAAAATAAAATCTATCCCATGTTCCAAAAGACACTTTTCAACATTCAGTCCTAATAAGTCAGTAGATATGTCAAATTACAGAAGTAAAGTAAAGTAAAGTCTGTCTTGTGCAGCTTTTTTTACAGTGGCAAGCACATTTTATTAAACACTGTGGCCACTTGCATAAACTTCCCTTAATGTATGGGGTTTTTTTTGCTTTAAAAAAAGAATTGTGAAAAACAGTTTCCTTGGCTTTACTGTGCTATGGTTACGTGTTTGAGTATAATGAGCGTTGTTTTATTCAGTGTAATTTACCACCCCCCCCCCCCCAAAAAAGAAAAAAAGTAGGCTATTTTAATGCATTTATGTATAAAACGACATTTAAGAAAATGATTTTGTTTTCAATTCTCAAATAATGCAAAGGAAACAAATTTTGTTTCTAACCATCGTTTTAACTCAGAAAGAGTTTAAAAAAGAATTCATTTGCAAGTGTTTATAGAATAAAAATTTTTTTTCAGAGTTTTAGGTCCTGAGCATCAGTAAGTTAATTCTGATTCAAAATGAATAACCTGACGAGAAACAGAATAGGTTACAATAATAATGTATGCCTCATTTCCCAAACTCTTACCATAATTTAATAAACCAAACCTTACATGTTCATATAGTAAAATACATTTGCACTATTTGTTATTTGTAACTCTTTGTACAGTATATTGACAGTACAAGAACTTTTGATGTGGTTGCAATAAACAAAATAAACAGGAAATGACATCTGCTAACCAATTCTTTTTGAGATAGAAAACAAGACATTTCGACATATGACCAACACTTAGCTGTACAGCATATGAAGCGACACAACCTGAGCCTTGTGAGACGTGAAATAAGGTGTGCGACTAAAATAGGACAACAGCAAAAAATGTTTATTAGAAACTTTTTCTTTATAGGCGTAGGTTGGTTTATTCTTCAGCCTTGTCTAATCGATGCGCTTCAAGGTAAGAGTTAAATTGTTTATTGAGAAGCAGTTATATATGCTGTCTTTTTTCGCCATAGTTTCATAATAAACCGAAAATATTTGCAAACTTCTCATAATAACATAACAGATCTGTAACGTTATTTATATAAACCAACTAAACTAACCAAAACCGAAAGGGCGATTTGGTTTGCACTCTTCACGATGAGTTTGCACTTCTTGTTTGAAAGCCAAGCTTGTGATCAGCTTGTGATGTGATCGGTGTTTTCTGCGGCTCGGTTTACAGTCAATGCTTTTAATTCAATCTCTGCATCTGCTGAGAGTTCCGCGGGAGTCTGGGAAAATTGCAATTAATATTTATCTTAGTGCACTTATCATATTGCAAAGGGCTGCGATTTAATAAAAAATGTAATCAGTGCATTTCTGTCATCTGTACATAAGACATTTGTTGTCCCAGTAAAAGGGTTTGAATTGTTGTTGGTGTTTTACGTTCTTCAGAGAGACACCATTTCTACTACAGATTTACAGTCCTGAGCAAAGCAGAGATTTTCCCAGATTTCACTGCTGAGGCTGTGTTGGATGACAGACGGATATCACACTACAACAATGAAGCTGAAGACTTTCTATGGGTGATTCTGATTGAACCTCCTGGGATCAAAGCTCCTGGAGAACCATATGATCCTAGAGACTGGTACAAAGATGAGCTAAACATTCTGTCAAACTGCACACAGTGTTCTGGTGAGCCTATGCTTTTCCTATAGCCTATCAATTATCAGGATTTCATGTTCTGAAATTGTCTTGTTGAATATATCTCTTCCCTGTAAGCTTCTCAAGCTATTTGTTCTGTGATTGTAGAGCTCCATGTACTCCAGAGAATAATTGGCTGTAAACTGGAGAAATTACCTAATGGAACGGTGAAGAGTCTGCCTGTCTTTGATGAATATGGATTTGATGGAAATGATATTTTGGCCTTTAATTATGACACTATGCAGTGGATTGATAAAAGTCCAAATGCAAAAGAAATAAAAAAGGATTGGGATCGTCAGACAGAACGCAAACAGGTCCTGCACCAATACCTCAAGATCTGCATGGATTGGATCTCCAAATTTAACAACACAAATAAGAGTAAGCTCAGATCAGTTCACCTTAAATTAGCTGTGTGTCACTGTGTGTGGTTGTCTTAAAAAAATTCCATTAGTCTAATTCTGTTTCAAATCCAAGCCAATTTATCATCATTCAGTGAAAAATAAATAATAGCAAGTTAAGCAGGGATAATGTACATCCCGACAGGGTGATCAGGACCCCGACTCAAAGCACTTATCATTACTCAGCTACTTCACACATAAGTAAATAATTAGACAAAAATTATTGATTGGAGTTAACATGTTTTATTTGCTCTTCAAATGCAAAAAATCCAAAAAGAAACCGTTCCTAACAAGCAGCTTTGTAAGTTCAGAAAAAAACGGACATTTACATAGTTAAATGACGAATTACACAGCTTTTTTTTATTTTTTTTTTACCAAAATTCTTTAACAATATTACTGCAGACCTGCTATTAATTCTGAAGTTTAGTTATTTTACAGTAAACAGAGATGATAACTAAGGCACAAGACAGTTGAGTGTGAATGAATGAAGTGCTGGCATCAAAATACCCAGATGAGTGTGTGATATTCACTGTTGCAAAGTGGTTGTTATCAGGGAAAAACCCACCTTGCTATGTTGCTTCTGAGAGCTGTGTAATAAAAATGTTAAACTGTTGAGGACAGGTTCAGAAATGTTTTTGTTAATGTTTATTTGCTAATTGCATTATTATTTTCCGCTCCAGATTCACCAGATGTTGGTGTGTTTGCGAGGAAAGCTCCTGATGATCACAGTAAGCTGGTTCTGATCTGTCTGGTCACTGGTTTCTACCCCAGAGATATTGAGATGAACATCAGATTGAACAGAATTAATATTCAGAACCAAACATCTTCTGGAGTCAGACCCAATAATGATGAAACCTTTCAGATGAGATCCAGTGTGAAGATCGACAGAAACCACAGAGGATCTTATGACTGTCTGGTCATTCACAGCAGTCTGACAGAACCAGTGTCAGTAGAATGGGGTAAATATCACATATATCACATCATAATTAGTTAAGTAAATAATTCATGTTGCAATAAAATGTTTTTTTTTATTGGTCTTATGAAGTATTCTAATTTGTTAAGATAGTGAATTGGTGTGTGTTTGTTAAATGTGAGACAAAACCATTACAGTTAAAAGAACAAAAGACTTAAACTTCTTCAGTCTGTGCAATTAATTTATTTAATACACAAGTTTCACAATTTGAGTTGAATTACTGAAATAAATGAACTTTTCCATGACACTCTAATTTATTGAGACGCACCTGTATTTACACCCAGACACTACTGTGCAAAAGTCTAAAAGTCTAAGGCCATTAATATTTTCACCACCAACAACAAAGAAAATCCATTTAAATTCAAAATATCCAGTTGTGGATGCAATGTGCAAGTGTACCAAGCTGTTTTAAACGCAAAGGATGGTCACACCAAATTTTGATTTGATTTTGTTCATAGTAATTAATTGATAAATAAAATCTATTTATGGCATTATTTTTGACAGCATCCTCACTTTACAGCATTTTAACACGAGTGCCTAAAACTACAATACACTAGCTTTGCAGTTAGATTTCTTGAAGAATCTTGGAGACATTGCCACAGTTCTTATTTAGTCTGTGTCAGGTTTGTCTTCCTCTGTTTCTTAATGTAATCACAGACAAACTGGATGATCCTGAGATCGATCTCTGTGTCGAGCACTGGCTGCTGTCAGACAAAAATCTCACTGTATTACAATTAATGGAAAAAAGAATGTTTGGAAATGTAAACTGATATTTCCTACCGGCGCACTACAGCAAATTAGAAATAACTGACTTAAAACCATTTTTTGTTGGTGAAAATACTAATGTCTTAAGTTTGGCCTAATACTAAGTTTGATTTTATTTAATTATTTATATTTCATTCTGCAGATGGAAAATGTTTTAACTGTGAAACAACACCTCCATGGCCTGTTATAGTTCTAGTACTTCTAATACTAATACCAGCAGCCTTCACGGTGTACAGATTCAAAAAGAAAGGGTCAAATGGTGAGTTATAAATGTTCAGTGATGAGTGTACAGTAGCTTTAAAGATCTTGTTATTAAACACCTTTGTTGATCAATGACATTTTTAAATGCAAGAACAGTTTGAAAGTATGATAGTAGAAATATGTGAACATGATTTTTTATGATGGTTTGATTTTGTATTATTTGAGTTTAATTTGACAACACAGACAACAAGGAATGATTATCCATAACATTTATCAAACAAATGTGAAGTGTGAATAAATATGTGACCCTGGAGCACAAAACCAGTCTTAAGTCTCTGGGGTATAGCAATAATCAAAAAAAAAAAAAAAAAAACACTGTATGTGTCAAAATTATCAATATTTCTTTTATGCCAAAAATAATTATTAAGTAAAGATCAGGTTCCATGAAGATATTTTGTTCCAACTGTAAATCTATAAAAAACGTTTTATCATTAGTAATATGCATTGCTAATAATTCATTTGAACAACTTTAAAGGCGATTTTCTCAATATTTTGACTGTTTTACCTCTTTCAGATTCCAGATTTTTAAATAGCTGTATCTCAGCCAAATATTGTCCTATCCTAACAAACCAGACATCAATGGAAATAATATTTGTTTAAATTGTTTTATATAATATATAAATCTCAATAAAAAAAAATTACCTCTATGACTGGTCTTTGTGGTCCAGGGTCATCATACATATACAGTACAGACCAAAAGTTTGGAAACATTACTATTTTTAATGTTTTTGAAAGAAGTTTCTTCTGCTCGTCAAGCCTACATTTATTTGATCAAAAATACAGAAAAAACTGTAATATTGTGAAATATTGTTACAATTTAAAATAATAGTTTTCTATTTGAATATTAAAAAAAATAATTTATTCCTGTGATGCAAAGCTGAATTTTCAGCATCATTACTCCAGCCTTCAGTGTCACATGTAACATCCAGTCGATCACATGATCATTTAGAAATCATTCTAATATTCTGATTTATTATGAGTGTTGAAACAGTTCTGCTGTCTAATATATTTGATCAATAAAAGGTTAAAAAGAACTGCATTTATTCAAAATAAAAAAAATTCTAATAATATATTTTCTTTACTATCACTTTTTATCAATTTAACACATCCTTGCTGAATAAAAGTATTGATTTTATTTAAAAAAGAAAAAAGAAAAAAAAATACTGACCCCAAATTACTGACCAGTAGTGTATATTGTTATTACAAAATATTTATATTTTAAAAACATAGCTTCTTTTTTTTACTTTTTATTCATCAAATTATCCTAAAAAAGTATCACATGTTCTGAAAAAATATTAAGCAGCAGAACTGTTTCCAACTTTGTTAATGAATCATCATATTAGAATGATTTCTAAAGGATCATGTGATAATGATCCTAAAGATTCAGCTTTGCATCACAGAAATAAATTATAATTTAAAGTATAATAAATTTAAAAACAATTATTTTAAATTGTAATAATATATCACAATATTAATTTTTTTTCTGTATTTTTGATCAAATAAATGCAGGCTTGATGAGCAGAAGAAACTTCTTTCAAAAACATTACATTTACATTTAATCATTTAGCAGAAGCTTTTATCCAAAGCGACTTACAAATGAGAACAATAGAAGCAGTCAGGTCAACAAGAGAACAACAACAGTATACAAGTGCCATGACAAGTCTCAGTTAGTCTAGTATAGAACGCATAGGAAGGTTTTTTTTATTTATTTTTTAATAAATTAAAAGACAAGAAAAGGAAAAGTGTTAGTGTTAGTTGATTAAGTGCTGTCGAAAAAGATGAGTCTTTAGATGTTTCTTGAAGATGAGTAAAGACTCAGCTGTACGAATTGAGATTGGGAGGTCATTCCACCAGCTGGGCACAGTCCAGGAAAAGGTCCGTGAGAGTGATTTTGAACTTCTTTGGGATGGCACCACAAGGCGTCGATCACTTGCAGAGCGCAAACTTCTGGAGGGCACATAAGATTTAACCAATGAGTTTAGGTAAGTTGGTGCCATGCCAGTGGTCGTCTTGTAGGCTAGCATCAGTATCTTGAATTTGATGCGAGCGGCTACTGGTAGCCAGTGTAACCTGATGAGGAGAGGAGTAACGTGAGCTTTTTTTGGCTCATTGAAGACAACCCTCGCTGCTGCATTCTGGATCAATTGCAGAGACTTGACAGTACATGCAGGAAGAACCAGAAGAGCATTACAATAGTCCAGTCTGGAGAGAACAAGAGCTTGGACAAGAAGTTGGGTTGCTTGCTCTGACAGGAAGGGTCTAATCTTCCTAATGTTGTATAAGGCAAATCTGCAGGACCGGGTCGTTGTAGCAATGTGGTCTGTGAAGCTTAACTGATGATCCATCACAACTCCTAGGTTTCTGGCTGTCCTCGAAGGAGTAATGGTTGACGAATCCAGCTGTATAGAGAAGTTATGATGAAACGATGGGTTAGCTGGAACCACCAGAAGTTCTGTCTTGGTAAGGTTAAGCTGAAGGTGATGGTCATTCATCCAGCTAGAGATGTCACTCAGACAGGCTGAAATGCGAGCAGCTACCGTCGGGTCATCTGGTTGGAATGAGAGGTAGAGTTGAGTGTCATCAGCATAGCAGTGATAAGAAAAGCCATGCTTCTGAATGACAGATCCTAATGATGTCATGTAGATTGAGAAGAGAAGTGGTCCAAGTACTGAGCCTTGAGGAACCCCAGTAGCAAGTTGTTGTGACTTCAAAACATCACCCCTCCAAGACACACTGAAGGATCTGTCAGAGAGGTAGGACTTAACCCACAGGAGTGCGGTTCCAGAGATGCCCACCTTTCTGAGGGTGGACAGGAGAATCTGGCGTTTAATGGTGTCAAAAGCAGCAGAAAGGTCCAGTAAGATGAGTACCGAGGATTTTGAAGCTGCTCTTGCCAGTCGCGGGGCTTAAGTAACCGAGAGCAGAGCAGTCTCAGTTGAGTGGCCACTTTTGAAGCCAGATTGGTTGCTGTCCAGGAGGTTGTTCTGTACAAGGAACATAGAAAACTGGTTGAACACAGCTCACTCAAGTGTCTTTGCAATAAATGGAAGAAGGGATACCGGTCTGTAGTTTTCAAGAAGCGCTGGATTTAGAGATGGTTTCTTGAGCAGCGGGCTTACCCGAGCCTGCTTGAATGCTGAGGGAAATGTTCCAGAGTGAAGAGAGGAGTTAATAACGTGAGTAAGCGAAGGTATGACTGAAGAAGATCGCTTGAAGGAGGTGAGTGGGGATCGGATCAAGTGGACAAGTAGTAGGATGATTGGACAGGAGAAGTTTGGAGACGTCCATCTCTGAGAGTGGGGAGAAGGAAGAGAAAGAGTGTGCATCAGTCATTGTGAAGTTGTCCTCAGTCTGCGGTGTGGAGAATTGGTCGCTGATGGATCTTGTCTTATTTGTGAAGAAAACTGCAAAGTCGTCCGCTGTAAGAGTCGATGGAGGAGGTGGTGGCGGTGGATTAAGAAGAGAAGAGAAAGTCTTGAAGAGTGTCCGAGCGTCACAACAGCTGTTAATTTTGTTGTGGTAGTAGGATGTTTTATCCGTGAAGACATTTGCAGAGAAGGAAGAGAGAAGAGACTGATACACACTGAGGTCTTTAGAGTTTCTTGATTTCTGCCATTTCCTCTCAGCAGCCCTGAGTTTAGAGCGATGTTCACGGAGAACCTCAGACAGCCAGGGGGCAGATGGGGCAGTGCGTGCTGGTCTAGACAACAGTGGGCAAAAGTTGTCCAAGCAAGATGTTAGAGTGGAGCAAAGAGTGTCCGTAGCACTGTTCGGGTCCAGAGCTGAAAACTGAGAGAGTGAAGGAAGTGAGGATGAAACCACAGAAGATAGGCGAGCCGGAGAGAGTGAGCGTAGGTTCCGTCGAAAGGTGACCTGCGTTGGAGTGTGTGCTGCTTCAGGAGTAAGTGCTAGGTTAGCAGTAATGAGGAAGTGGTCTGAGGTGTGCAGTGGAGCAACTGAAGAGTTGTCCACAGAGCAACAGCGCGTGTAGATGAGGTCCAGTTGGTTGCCTGATTTGTGAGTCGCTGTAGTAGACACTAGCTTGAGATCAAATGAGGAGAGCAGAGTTTTGAAGTCAGCAGCCTGGGGTTTATCTAGACATTAAAAATAGTAATGTTTCCAAACGTTTGGTGTGTACTATATATATATATATATATAAATTTAAACCTGTTTACAAGAACATTATATTGGATTTAATACTGAACAATCTTTCATAGCTCTGGGGAGAAATAGTGCTGATTACGGTGCAATAAGTCAGCAGACACCGATGACCAGTGCAGTGTGTGCTGATGCGTCTGATCAGGAGATCATTGTTGATGGATCTACAGACCAGACTGGGGTGTGAACAGGGTTTCCATTTCTCTTCATTCTGAATGGACAACTGAATTCTGCAAAAAAATGCTTTTTGTTTTCTGTCATCATTTTCTCACAACCTCAAGATAGTCCCTGTTTTATGATGTTGTTCATGCTCAGTTGAAATTATGCTGTTTTTCTAATTTGAGAGATTTGAGAGAAACATTTCAGAGGGTCAAGATCACATGAAATGCATTACATGAAATTCAGACATTGGTGAATTATGAAATGATGTATTAGTGTTATCTAATACTTATTGCTATTAGATATGATACTATGCTAAACTAATGCTATTTTTGGCCTTTGCGTCCAGCTGTTACCAGGTACAACACAGGTCAAATTTTATCATATGTCCTACCAAGGAAACCCATTTAAGATCATAAAATCAGACATTTAATATTAAGGAAGAGATGGGTAGTCTATATATGATCCTTTAAAAAATATACAACTTTACTCAATTATCACTATGCCATTAATTGACTTGGCTGATATATCGCTCCACACATTGTTGAATTCAAAACACAGTGTGGTTTGTCATTCGCTATTGATGTCTGCTTATATACTGACAGAAAGGGTAAAGAGTGAGATTATTATGGGGTGCAGATTTAGAATCTTTTTAGAACTTGGATCTATAAAAATAGTTTAGATTTAAAGGGTTAGTTTACCCAAAAATAAAAATTTGTCCATAAATTACTCGCCCTCAAGGCATCCTAGGTGAATATGACTTTCATCTTTCAGACGAATCCAGACGGACTAATTTAAAAAATTGTCTTTGATCTTTCAAGCTGTTTAATGCCACTCAGTGGGTGCTGCATGCATCAGTCCAAAAGAAGTTAAACAAAAAGCGCCCCTCCATAAAAGCTTACACGACTCTGGGGGGTGAACAAAGTCCTCCGGGAGCATGATGTATCGAGTTCAGCGATATGTATGCGCCGATGAGTCTCATGAAAACCAACGTTTGATAACAGGAGCAAAGGAAGTAAAGTTTACTTACTTTAGCAAAGGAAAAACCAGTCTCCTCTGGACTTATATCGAAATCCTCTGACATTCTTCTTTACAAATCCTCATTTTCAAATTAGTGACCATTGTTTTGTTTTGATCCCTCCGCTGCTTTTCTGAGCGGTACATGTGCAAAGCTGACCTCATATATAATTTCCCTGGAACTGCTTCTGTGTATAACAGTAATTACAAGCTACATTAAATTGATTATTATATTATTATATTTTAAATATAGTTATTTTTCTTACAAAAATACATCGATTCACTACAGGAGGACTTTGTTCACCCCATGGAGCCGTGTGAGACACTTTGTTTTATGAATGGGGGCTTTTTATTTCACTTCTTTTGGGCTGATGCATGAATGGCATTAAACCGCTTGAAAGATCACAGAATTTTTAATATAGCTGGATTTGTCTGAAAGAAGAAAATCACCAAGGATGCACTGAGGGTGAGTAATTTATGGGCTAATTTTTATCTTTGGGTGAACTAACCCTTTAAGATTATTTTTCATTCATAGTTTAATTGTTTAATCGAATAATATAATAATAATAATAAAATAGACATTTTATCACAAACTAGCGCTGGGTAGTCTTTGCTGCAAAATCTAACAAAGTGAGCATTTGATGTACATTTTTTTATTTTTCATTCCTCAAAGAGCATCTCATGATCTACTGTAAGTTATTACTGCGATTGTGTTTTACATTTTAGTGGTCATGGTTAAAGTCTACTGGCTGAATCTTATTGTTATTTTTTATTGTTATTATTATAGTTTTTGAATAAAACATGTTGTCTTGGCAATACCAGGTAACATTCATTGATCAAATGTACATCTAGTATGCACTTGTAAATGCTGGAATACACTACATGATTTTTCCCAGATTTTTCCCTCGATTTAGAACACATTGTTTTTATTTGTGTAGTGGAAACTGGGTATTGACCTATGGAAAAGCAATTTTCGAATAAATTCCCTACTGGACCAATTCTTTGCAGAGGTAAACCCGAAAAATACCATTTTGAGCTGAATTTGCTTTAGATTTATTTCCGAATTATCATTAAGGAGACAGTATCCAGGATTGGGAACAAAAAATGTCAAGTATATCCCTACTGGACCAATTTCTATAGGGAGCAGAGACTGAAGCAAATAAAATAAATATTGATTGTGATCTCATCATTAAAGGCCTGCAAGTGGAATAAATAAAATAATGTACACTGTAAAAAATGTACTGTAGAATTTACAGGATTTTACTGGCAAAAAAGTTGCCAATAAAATCCTGTAAAGATTATGTTAATTGCTGTAAAATGGATTACAGGATATTACTGCAAAGCAAATTACAGTTAATTGCTGTATGTGAAATACAGTAGTTTGTAGTATTTTTTACAGTAACATTGAATTTTACCAGTAGTTTATTTTACAGCAATATTTTGTGATTTCATTAAATTACAGTGTTTAACTGGCAAAAAAAGTTGCCAAAAAAATCATGTAAATACCCCTAAATAGAGTATGATGTTGTAATAATTTAACAATGAAACTGCTTTAAAGAGTAATTTTAACAGTTAACTATAAAATACTGATATAAATGCATTATCATGAGCACTATCTTAATACATTTACAAATGAATAAAAAACAAGTCAATGATGTAGCAAATAAGTATTTATTAAAACTGGCAGAAAGACATTGCAAGGCTTTTACTGGTAAAATAACATTTTCAGTCTTTCAACAGTTAAATCTTATCATTAAAATAGCATAGCATCACAAATAACTGTTTTAAAAAAGCCATATTCAGAGTAGAACATTAACTTTCTATAAAAATGAAGGTCAATCAACAGAATTTGTATAATTTTGGTAAAAAAAAATATGTTTTCATGAAAAGACCTGGTCCCGTCTTCCGACTCGGTGGATCACGTCAAGAGCGTCGCTAAGCTTACCAGCGATGTCAGGTGCCACATGTTCGAGAATGTTCCTAACAACCGAACGTAGATCCTCATTCTTGGTTTCAGGAACCCTGTGAACCTTTAAACACCAACGCCGACTGTATCGTTCGAGCTGCTCAATCCACGATTGGACATCCTTGTCTGAAGATTGAAGCTCTACAATATCTCTGGCCATTTTGCACATCTTCTCCGAGTGCACGTTAACATCAGAAGCAAGCTTCTGCACTACCACAGAGAGGTTGTCAACAGCTTTCGTCGTAGAATCAGTCGAGTTCTCAATGCAGATTAGCTTTTGGAAAGTAGCATCTTGTTTTGCAGACAGAGCTTGAATGGCCTTCAAAATGTCGACGATATCTTTGCTTGTTTCAGACTTCTTTTTCGACTTTTTAGAGGGAGGACTTTTTGCAGGAGACACTGGAAAGGGTGTTGCTAAGCAACAATTTAAATCCTGTTTCGTATCACCCGACACTGGAAGATCAGAAAGCACAGCGAACCTGTTGCCCAGGCAAGTATCAGAGACTAGCTCAACTTCGGCGCCAACCTCGACATCCATAGTTTTCGGGAAAACTCGTCTCCTTCTGCCCATTTAACAAATGTCAATGCAAAAGTGTTCACATAGAAGATCACCAAATATAAATGAAGAATTAAAATGCCTGATCAATGACATTACTACCACAACCGCCAGAGCTCAACTTTACACGTCCATCCACCATGACGCCATCTTGGCCCTCCCCAAGAGCTTTTATCAAATACGCATATAGACCCTTTGCATGTGACGTCACCCTCTACTCACGCGAATTGTGAACGCCATGACCGACGGCAGAAGAGCTATGCTGTAGGATGGACGGCAAGCCTAACGAGTACTTGTAGGCACAGTGCAGTGTTAATGGTCAAACTGTGTATTTACAATGTTAAAGAGGCTGAAAACAATAAATATTCTTATTAGGAATAAAACTGCATCGTTTTTTTACTGTGCAGAGCAGTAACGTTAGCTGAATAGTTAGACCTACTACGCTACTGTAATTTTAATATTGGTCATTGTGGTGGTACTTGGACAGCCAAATATTTTCTGAGGTGGTACTTGGTATAGAAAGTTATAGATCAACTGCATTAGAAAGTTGCATTTGCACACCCAGTAAACAACGGTAACTTAAGTGGGTAGCCACGAACGACCAGGTCCTGTAAAAACAGGTCACGTGTTATATACATCTTTACTTAAGTAAAGAATAGATATTAATACAAAATAAACCATAGATTGACGTCTTACCTTTGCCATTATGAGGTACCTCCCCGTGCCGTGAGCGTAGCATCGCGTACCTGTAACCCAGCCAGCTACAAAGAACTGGTAAGCATCCAGACTTTTAAAAGCTTTGAAATCAGCACCAGTGTATTGGGATACTCCGTTTACCACATAGTGGTACAGATCGTGTGGAATGAAGTCGGGCAGGGCCGGCCCTGACCAATTTGCTGCCCTAGGCGAGATTTTACCTGGCGCCCCATGCATCACAGCCCATTTCACCCTGTCATTGTGTTCATGATTTAGCATATATATATATATATATATATATATACACACACACACTACAGTAGAACTGTTTCCAACACTCATAATAAATCATCATATTAGAATGATTTCTAAAGGATCATGTGATAGACTGGATGTCACATGTGACACTGAAGAATGGAGTAATGATGCTGAAAATTCAGCTTTGCATCACAGAAATAAATGATAATTTAAAGTATAATAAATTGAAAACAAATTATTTTAAATTGTAATAATATATCACAATATTAAATTTTTTTCTGTATTTTTGATCAAATAAATGCAGGCTTGATGAGCAGAAGAAACTTCTTTCAAAAACATTAAAAATAGTAATGTTTCCAAACTTTTGGCCTGTACTGTATCCCCCCAAAACTGCACAACTGTAGAGTAAAACATTAATAAAAAAGTGATAATAAAAAATGCGTCTTAAAACTGACATGATTGTACAAAATCACAGTCTGGGGGCTCAGAACAACTGCTAACATTAAGTTTAAGGTAAAAATAACTGCAATGAAATTATAGTATCTTACTCCTATGCAATAAATTGTTCATTCACTACATCTCTTTACCTCTGTCTTTATTCTCTTCTCTTCTTTTTGGCACTGTATCTATCGCAGACTATGCTCATTTATAATGTGTCATGTAAATTCGGCCTTCCGTCACAATCAGGAAACTTTCACCGTGTCTAGAACTGGCGCGAGCTGTCAGGCCCGTTTCTACGAGCTGTGTGTTAACAAAAGCAGTGCTGTCTACATTGGATGCGGCGTCGGGCACGCTACACAACAAATTACCAACAACTGATCGTGCGCGCGCTGTTTCTGACGCACTTCAAGCACTCGATGGGCGGGGGAAGATTGAAGAGCCGGACTTTTTTTTTTTTTTTTTTGCTTTATTTGGTAGTATTTCGAAATAGTAGCCTATTATATAAAAAAAAAGTAAAAAAAAAAAAAAATTCACTCGTTCACTCATTCTGGCGCCCCTATGGATGAGTGGCGCCCTTAGCATTTGCCTATACCGCCTATGCCGCGGGCCGGCCCTGAAGTCGGGTAGACTCTGCGATTTAATGAGGTCCGTGAAAATGGAGGAAAAAGGTAAGGATCAGTATCCAATCCTGCGATCTCCAGCTTCTCCAAACACTGTTCTTTGTGAGCAAATACAAGATGCCTTACCTCGACCGATAATGGCACGACAGCTTTTTCAATAGAAGAAGCCATAAAGTTTAGTGTTATTTATTTTAAACTGATTAAAACTTCCTGCTCGTCCACTACTATTTAGCTTGTGCTTCCGGTGATTCTGCCGTCCGTCATTGTGTCGTCACGTGGTCGTAGTCACGTGTTTGCAAAGGGTCTATTGATTCTGTATTAGTTCTGTTTGTAACCAGCAGAGTTATCTCAGAGTTTATGAACTACTTTACTTCTAAAATCGATACTATTAGAGATAAAATTGCAACCATTCAGCCGTCAGCTACAGTATCACACCAGACAGTGCACTATAGACCCCCTGAGGAACAGTGACAAAGTGATTTATCAGAAAATACACATACGTATCACTCAAGTAGCAAAAAACAGCCTTAAGATAAGTGATCATTTGCATTGTTTGCATTGAGAATATGAAGTACACTAGAAGTCATTTTGGTTGTTTGACTTTTTTGTGACAGACATTGATCTGTTTGACTCAACCAATGGCATGAGTTTAGGGGCGGGACTACATGTATTGTTCAACCAATGACAGAAAAGATGAGACTTCAGGAAAAAAGTTTGAAAGTCATTATATTTTTCCAGTGCTGCAGAAATCACACACTTCACCTTTAATAAATCAACACACAACTCAAGACAGACTACAACAATATGAATCCAGCTCAGTGACCAGAAACAGCTGAGTGTGAACGTCATTTGCTTGAAAAAGCAGCTTCATGAATGCAGTTGTATAGTAATCAGCTTGATCAGAATCATTTATACTATAAGCTATTATACACTGTTTCATAACTGACCATATCTGTTTGCCAGAGAATAGAGAACTACTTTTCATGTTACACATTTAATGGTATTCTTCATCCTTTGAAATGTTGAAATGTTGTGTTCCTGTGGCTAAATGGTAGAGCATTTTGTTAGCAGTGCAAAAGGTTGTGGGTTCAATTTCCAGGGAACACACATAATTATAAAAATATATATAGCCTGAATGCAAATCAATTTGGATAAAAGCATCTGCTTAATGCATAAATGTAAATGTTTCAAGAAACTCTCAAATGCATAAAGCATAAAGAAAGATAATAAGTGAATTCTATTATGCAATGTTCTTATTACCGTGGAAAAACTTTTTTTTTTCTTGCAAAATTAGATTTAGGAATACTATTTCTCTTAAGAATGTACCAAAATTAAAAAAAACAATATATAGATTTAATGACTAATGAGTGCTCATAAATTTGTCCACATCCCAGTTCATCACTCCTGAGCTCTTGATCAACACACATGACATTAATTCATCTGCAGCATGGACTGAATTTTGCAAGATTTTTCAAGAAAGACAGTGAATGTGATGTGGAAACACATATGGATGATAATATGTGTCGACATCATCATAATCCACAATAATAAAAATTGTCCCTCTAACACTAGTGTTCCCTATTCTTTTTCTATTCTATCTACTTAAGAAATATATATATATATAAATATATTGCTTCGTGTACCGTGTTAGACTGACCGAGACTTGTCAAAACACAATATTGCTCTTTTGCTGTTTGGATTGCTTCTATTGTCCTCATTTGTAAGTCGCATTGGATAAGCGTCTGCTAAATGATTAAATATCAATGTAAAATCATAACTTCTCATCTTATATATCCCACTGGTAACTTCACGGACCTAGAAAAGATACAACATATTATCAAAACTTTACAACAAGGATATTTAGAGGTTTAATGCAACCGTGATCATGCTGAATATTTATAACTCAGCACTGGATGATTTCTTTTTGCAGATGCAGTAACCAATCACAATGAGAGCGATTAGAAACAGCGCTGCTGCTGCGACTCCTGCTGTAACAGCCTGCGGAGAATCTGGATCACAGTCGAGACATTTCCCATCTGCACAAGGACAACAGAAATAATAAATACTATCACATTTCATAATAAATTCTTAACTATTGGAATGCATGAAGGCACTTGAAATGTAATCGTTTGTGACATTTCAGAATTATTGTGTTCTCCTGTTACAGATGTGAGAGACTGTATTTATGCTGATATTTACCCCATTCTGCTGAAACTGGTTCTGTCAGACTGTTGTGATTGACAAAACAGTCATAAGATCCTCTGTGGTTTCTGTCGATCTTCACACTGGATCTCATCTGAAAGGATCCGTCATCATTGGGTCTGATTTCAGAAAATATTTGGTTCCCAAGTGCAGTTCTGTCCAATCTGATGTTCATCTCAATATCTCTGGGGTAGAAACCAGTGACCAGACAGATCAGAACCAGCTTACTGTGATCATCAGGAGCTTTCCTCGCAAACACACCAACATCTGGTGAATCTGGAGCGGAAAATAATAAAGCAAAAAAAAAAAAAAACATTACATTTTCTGAAATTGCTTTCTGTGCTGACAGAAATGGTCTTCGTCATTTCCTTAAAGAAAGAACACCGTAAAGGATCAATAAGTCTTATGTGTTTTTTTCATTAGTTATCCTTATCAAAACAATCTAACCAATGTCAACTAAGACATATGAGATCGAAGTAGATGCATTTTAAAAATGACAATTTGTTTAAACATAAAACATTTCGGCATGTGAAGTTTTTAAGTTTAGATTGATTTTTTTTTTTTTTTACAGTGAAATTCATACAGGTTCGATAATGTAAACATTGCTTAAAGTGTCATCAATTGTGATGATAATGATGAAAAACAACCTCTGTACCACGACAAAATCAGTCAAAAACACTTACACACACACGAGTTAATTCTAAAGTGATCAGAACTTACTCTTATATGTGTTGTTAAACGTGGAGATCCACTTAGTGCAGTTTATGAGGAAGTCCTTGAGAAATGGGTTTCGTCCAGTTTGATGATTCATTTCGGTTTCTATGACTTTATCCATCCACGGGAAAAAGTTATACTTACAGCTAATAAAATCCTTTCCATCGTATGCAAACTCATCAAAGGCCTTCAGACTGATCACTGCTCCATCAGGGAGTTTCTCCAGCTCACAGCCACTTATTCTCTGGAGCACATGCAACTCTACAATAACAATACAGTAAATAATTATACTTGTGTGCCCTTGAGAATGCATGGGTGCATTTTGAGTGAGTATAGTATAGATGCTCAAAGTGGATATACTTGATGAGATCACACCTTTATTATAATTCCTGAAGTCAAATGTTGATTAGATGTTGATAAAAGCCCTAAACTCACCAGAACACTCAGAGCAGTTGGACAGAATCCTGATCAGATCTAGATACCCATCTTTAGTTTCAGCCGGTGCTCCAGGAGCTTCGTTCCAGGCGTCTTCAGTCAGATTCCCTCTCATCCAGATCTGTTCTTCAGTTCGGTAGCGAGCGATCTGTATGTGATCAGACTCACCCACAGCACTGAACGCTGGAAATGGACCTGCTTTGGTCAGGACTGTATACTTGTAGTGCAGGGAGTGTTTCTCTGAAAAGCACGAACCACAATGAAAAGAAGCAGCGAAACCTTTTCTCCTGTAAAAACAATGCCAAAAGCTATTTGTAAGTTCTTACTTAAAAGGTTAGTACACCACAAAAAAAAAAAAATCTGTCATTAATTTCTCACCCTCATTTCTTTCCAAACCTATAAGATCGTTCACCTTTAGAACACAAATTGAGATTTTTTTTATTGATGAAATCCGAGAGCTTTCTGACCCTGCATAGAAAGCAATGCAACTAAAAATTTCCCAGGCACAGAACTGTAATAAGGACATTGTTAAAATAGTCCAATGTGAAATCAGTGGTTCAACCGTAACGTTATGAAGCTATGAGAATACCTTTTATGTGCAAATAAAACAAAAACAATGTCTTTATTCAGCAAGTTCCTCTCTCCTGGGTCAGTCTTTGATGTGTGTTTTATGAGAGTGCCAAAGAATTGCAAAGATGAACAAAGGTTTTACAGTTTTGAAACGAGTAATTAATGACAGAAATGTAATTTTTTATGACATTATTGTTTAATTTACTTGTTTTTTAACTACTTGTACCATTTGTTATAAGGCAGAACAAAGCTAGCTACACTCAAAAAAGTCAGTAATTTAAATAAAGAGCTGATGATTTTTTAAAGGAGGAAATGGTATTCAGATGATGATGATGATAACGTTCATGTTGTCTGTATAAAGTCATTTGTCAGCTCAAAACCAAAGGAAGTGTGGGTAAGATGAGCCACCTGCAGTCTCTGAGTCTGCATTAGAGTTAAAAACAATGATTTGTCTCTGATTGAGAGTATTCACAAACTGACACACAATCACTGAGCTTGTCTTTTATAAGACACACATGGAACTGAGAGTTCGTTGAGGATAAACACTGTCAAAAAAGTTCATTCTAGTAGACTAATTGTGTCAAACAGAAAGTGATTTGAAACAAACCACACACCGGAAACGAACAGAACAACACGCAACGGGAAAAACATGAACGGTTGTTTTTTTTATTTATTTTTTTATGCACATATAACAATCATGAACTGTATTTGAAATAAATAACGATCAACATATAAATATTTATATATATATATATATATATATATATATATATATATATATATATATATATATATATAAACATAATAAATTGCATTTTTAATTATGATTATTGTGATCTATTGTATTGTGTTATGATTATTTTATTATGATTATTGAGTTTGCTATGCAAGCAGAAGAGCTCTGTTTAGCTCGGGTTCATATTTAAGAGAGCTTTACCGATGCAGTTCAGCCAAATCTTCTATTTTATTCCAACTATTAGATTATTAACCTTGTATAAGTCCCAAATTTTACAAAACAGGTGAATAAACTCTGTGCTTACCTGGTTTCGCATTGCTTTGAGGAGACATGCAAATAAAAAGAGATAATAAAATGAGGCAAAACATTGCTGTCTATTCAGAGAACGTTTTGAACGAGAGCGCATCAGATACTTCAGTCCTGAAATGATTTCAGACGAGTCCTGATCAGATCAGCAGTGAAGTGAGGGTGTTTGCGCGCACTGCTGCCCCTCACTGGCTGCTGACGGTATTACACTTTCGTTTTCCAGCCCTATGACTAAAAAACGAAACCTTAAATCTTCAAATGACAAAAAAATAAATAAAAAAATAAGCAGAATATATGGTTTTTTTTCAATGATTAAAATAAATAAATAAAAACACTTTAACATGTATTTGATCCCTCCACAGTAATTGTTAACATCTTTGCAGACAGATATACAGTACAGCATCTGAGGCACATTCACAGTGCAATTAAATCTGATATTCAAACTAATTCAATTTGAACAAAACATAATTCCATGAATATACTGTATCTCTATATACTGTATAAACCTTTATGCTTAAAAACATTCAAGAAACTGTCAAATGTCAAAAGTTTAAAGTGGTGTCATTTTATAGGAGCATATATTAAAATAATAAACAGGGTCTGTTGTGATTCAGTATTCTGAAGTGATGTTAGAAACAGCGAAGGTACAAAAATGAAATCTGAAAACATGTTCAAATGGTTCCCTTTTTTAATGTTTTAAAAGCTTCTTTCTTTCAGTTATACTAACATCAAAGGAACATTTGATTGTATCACCGTGTAAACTTATTATTACTGAACGTTCTATTAATGTTTCTGTTACTATTACTGAACGTTCTATTAATGTTTCTGTTACTATTACTGAACGTTCTATTAATGTTACTGTTACTATTACTGAACGTTCTATTAATGTTTCTGTTACTATTACTGAACGTTCTATTAATGTTTCTGTTACTATTACTGAACGTTCTATTAATGTTTCTGTTACTATTACTGAACGTTCTATTAATGTTACTGTTACTATTACTGAACGTTCTATTAATGTTACTGTTACTATTACTGAACGTTCTATTAATGTTACTGTTACTATTACTGAACGTTCTATTAATGTTTCTGTTACTATTACTGAACGTTCTATTAATGTTTCTGTTACTATTACTGAACGTTCTATTAATGTTTCTGTTACTATTACTGAACGTTCTATTAATGTTACTGTTACTATTACTGAACGTTCTATTAATGTTTCTGTTACTATTACTGAACGTTCTATTAATGTTACTGTTACTATTACTGAACGTTCTATTAATGTTACTGTTACTATTACTGAACGTTCTATTAATGTTTCTGTTACTATTACTGAACGTTCTATTAATGTTACTGTTACTATTACTGAACGTTCTATTAATGTTACTGTTACTATTACTGAACGTTCTATTAATGTTACTGTTACTATTACTGAACGTTCTATTAATGTTTCTGTTACTATTACTGAACGTTCTATTAATGTTACTGTTACTATTACTGAACGTTCTATTAATGTTTCTGTTACTATTACTGAACGTTCTATTAATGTTTCTGTTACTATTACTGAACGTTCTATTAATGTTTCTGTTACTATTACTGAACGTTCTATTAATGTTTCTGTTACTATTACTGAACGTTCTATTAATGTTTCTGTTACTATTACTGAACGTTCTATTAATGTTACTGTTACTATTACTGAACGTTCTATTAATGTTTCTGTTACTATTACTGAACGTTCTATTAATGTTACTGTTACTATTACTGAACGTTCTATTAATGTTTCTGTTACTATTACTGAACGTTCTATTAATGTTTCTGTTACTATTACTGAACGTTCTATTAATGTTACTGTTACTATTACTGAACGTTCTATTAATGTTACTGTTACTATTACTGAACGTTCTATTAATGTTACTGTTACTATTACTGAACGTTCTATTAATGTTTCTGTTACTATTACTGAACGTTCTATTAATGTTTCTGTTACTATTACTGAACGTTCTATTAATGTTACTGTTACTATTACTGAACGTTCTATTAATGTTACTGTTACTATTACTGAACGTTCTATTAATGTTACTGTTACTATTACTGAACGTTCTATTAATGTTTCTGTTACTATTACTGAACGTTCTATTAATGTTTCTGTTACTATTACTGAACGTTCTATTAATGTTTCTGTTACTATTACTGAACGTTCTATTAATGTTTCTGTTACTATTACTGAACATTCTATTAATGTTTCTGTTACTATTACTGAACGTTCTATTAATGTTTCTGTTACTATTACTGAACGTTCTATTAATGTTACTGTTACTATTACTGAACGTTCTATTAATGTTTCTGTTACTATTACTGAACATTCTATTAATGTTACTGTTACTATTACTGAACGTTCTATTAATGTTTCTGTTACTATTACTGAACGTTCTATTAATGTTACTGTTACTATTACTGAACGTTCTATTAATGTTACTGTTACTATTACTGAACGTTCTATTAATGTTTCTGTTACTATTACTGAACGTTGTATTAATGTTTCTGTTACTATTACTGAACGTTCTATTAATGTTTCTGTTACTATTACTGAACGTTCTATTAATGTTTCTGTTACTATTACTGAACATTCTATTAATGTTTCTGTTACTATTACTGAACGTTCTATTAATGTTTCTATTACTATTACTGAACGTTCTATTAATGTTTCTGTTACTATTACTGAACGTTCTATTAATGTTTCTGTTACTATTACTGAACGTTCTATTAATGTTACTGTTACTATTACTGAACGTTCTATTAATGTTTCTGTTACTATTACTGAACGTTCTATTAATGTTACTGTTACTATTACTGAACGTTCTATTAATGTTACTGTTACTATTACTGAACGTTCTATTAATGTTTCTATTACTATTACTGAACGTTCTATTAATGTTTCTGTTACTATTACTGAACGTTCTATTAATGTTACTTGTAGAACGTTTGTGAAAGAACCTTGTCAGAACAATCAGAGAACGTTCTGTTAGCTGTGGATGTAAAGGCCATAAATACCATTTTAGCTTAGAATACTATTACATCTTATAACAATAAGATTTGTTTAATTTGACTTTCCCCTCATATTATTTACTGTTCATGTAATGAGATAAATAACTGCTTTTGTTTTGCAATTTATGTTACCTCTTATAAATAACTTCTTAATAACCATTTATTCTTAATAAAGTAGAGCTGACACAGATTAGAAACACAGCTGGAGAATTAGAATCGAATCGAGTGTCTAAAAGTCTGTATTGAGCTCTTGATCAGACGCTTCGGGGAACTGAAGCTGTTCAGTCGTTCCTCCATAATAATGATAACTTCTCATTAGACCTGGGAAAGAAACAGCAGATCATACAGAAGAAAAACCTCATCTTGAGCACATGTTTGAGCTGCACTGATGTCACACTTCACATTCGTTTAATAAACTGATAAACATATCTTTATATCATCAAATGAAATCCAAATATTGACAAATCTCACCATCAAAATCTCTACCACCACATATTTCTATTAATTTTTAGCTCATATATTTCAAAACTAAAATTTACAAATGAGATTTAAAGCATCAATGATCACGTCGAATGATTCATTCTCACCATGATGCTTTTTCCTTCTGTTGATGCAGCGAGGAATCACAGAAAAGACTACAGCTAGAACTAGAGCTGATATTAATATTCCTACTGTAACAGACATCTGAGATTCTGGATCACAGCCAGAACATCTGCCATCTGCAGAACGGAGATACAACAATAATAAAAACTAAATCAGTATATAGAAACTTGAACTCAAATCACTTGAGACAAACAACATTACTCCGTTTCTATATCTTGCATTATTAGCTTGTAAATTAGTGCTTTAAAAACATCCAATGGTGTGTAATACAAAGTTTGATATAAATAACTATAATTATGAAGAATAGAGATGTATGACTTGAAAATGAATATGGAATAGATGTTATATGTGATGTATACATCATTGATGCATAGTGTTATGAATCACTGAATCATAATCCTCATCATATATGTGATATTTACCCCAGTCTACTGACACTGGTTCTGTCAGACTGCTGTGAATGACACGACAGTCATAAGATCCTCTGTGGTTTCTGTCGATCTCCACACTGGATCTCATCTGAAAGGTTTCATCATTATTGTGTCTGACTCCAGAAGATGTTTGGTTCTGAATATTAATTCTGTTCAATCTGATGTTCATCTCAATATCTCTGGGGTAGAAACCAGTGACCAGACAGATCAGAACCAGCTTACTGTGATCATCAGGAGCTTTCCTCGCAAACACATGAACATCTGGTGAATCTGGAGCGGAAAATAATAATGCAATTAAAACAGTTATCAATAATTATTTCTCAGAGTGTGAAAAAAAAAATCCTTGTGATTATTAATCAATAAACTTAGTTGCATGTGATCCATGGTGACAGACTTCTACTAGAACTTACTTCACTGCACACACATCTAATAACTTTCATATACTTTTATCATTTAAACAAGTTTTTTTCACAATGTGAAAGTCTGTGGTTGAAAAACCCAAACCCAGAAAATAAAAACCATGTTCAAATGAGAATATAATGAATCGAATGAGAATAATGCTTTCCCCAACAGTTTTATATTTCTAACTCTTCATATACTGACCTGTCGTTTAATAATAATGAATCTCTTCTGTATCAAATCAGAAACAGCTTCCTGAAGTTCAAAAACACAAACACACACAAAGACAGGAGCTCATTAAATGAATCCGATCCCAACGTACTCTTTTTGGTGTTATTAAACGTTGAGATCCAGTCCAGACAGTTCTTGAAGAATTCCTGAAGTTTTACTCGATGGTCTCGCTTGATTTTGGTTTCTTTGACATTAAGACTTTTATCAGAACACTGTGAGGTGTCAGAACTAAAGGCAACACAATCCTCTCCTCCAAATCCATATTCATCAACCGGCGTCAGATTCACTGCTCCATCAGGAAGCTTCTCCAGCTCACAGCCAATCACTCTCTGAAGAACAAAAAGATCTACAAGCACAGAACTATAATGAGGAGAAACTTCAATCTATGCATGTGTACTGATGTGAGTATAGGACACACTGTGGCGACTCATTTAATAACCTGTCCAGTGAAGTTCCACATGTCTGATAATGAAGAAGAGAAAGGGTTAAACTCACCAGAAGACTCCGTGCGGTTGGACAGAATCCTGATCAGATCTAGATACCAGTCTGTAGTTTCAGGCGGTCCTTCAGGAGCTCGGTCCCAGTCGTGTTCAGTCAGATTCTCTCTCATCCAGATCTGTTCTTCAGTGCTGTAGTGAGAGATCTGGATGTGATCAGACTCACACACAGCGCTGAACACTGGAAGTGTGTCTGCTTTTATCATGACTGTGAACATGTAGTGGAGAAAGTGCTTCTCTGAGGAAGACAGACACGACAGGAGACACGTTTAGTCCTGCTAGCACTGATCTATATATATACCAGCAGACCGTGTATGATTACTAGAGATAAACTTACAGTAACTTACAGTACAGCATCAATAGCCTACAAATAGCCCACAGAAAACTGAATTATGAAAGTTAAATCTACAAATAAAAATTGATTTAAAAACTGATTTAATGTTCATTTTGTTCGCTTGTTTAAAAAAAATGGTGCAAAAAGATAAACAGGTTCCAATGACAGTGTCAGTTTAATAATAACACTTTATTTAAATATTATTTTAATATCTTTAATACAAGTGTTTTCCTAAATTTAACCAACGAGACTAGATAGGTCCATGTTCTGGTTTTTACATGTTTTCATTTGTCCAGTTAGAGGATTATCAGTGAACAGGACTAATTTCCCGTAAATTTATTGTTTTTTTTTAAACAGTTTTTTACCTGTACTTTTCATTTAACTTGCATTGAGTTAATTTTCGTAAATGACTGGATAATGTACTGTGAAATTACCAGTAGCCCAATTTTTATTCCTTTTTTAATATATATACAATGTAGTAAAGGCATAACAATATGCAGCAATGTTTAAATTGCCCAACTATAAGATAAAAACCACAGCCCTCGTGTGAAAATGCAAGACGAAGATGAAGAAATCTTTTATGTTTTTGTCTGTCAGCATTGGTCAGAAGTTAGACTATGAAACTAATAAACTGTGCTTACCTTGCTGTGCATCGCTTAAAACCGCGGAAAAGAAAAAACAAATAGGCAAAACTATTCCTATATCTACATAAAACATGTTTAAAGGAGAGCGTATGAACCACTTTTGTCCTTTATATTTTCATCCCAGCATCCTGTTCGTTTAAATGACTCGAAATACTTGCTTGACGGGATCATTTCCTCATTTAATCTCATTGTCAATATTGTCTTTAAAAACACACTCATATCATACTCTCACTACTAGTATGTATAGATTGTTTTAATAAAATGAAAAGTGTCTCTATTGAAAAACAAAATTTTGTTTAGATAAAGTCGTTATCATGGTTTGATTTTCCTTTAGCTTCTAATTATAGAAAAATATCACACGTGCTCTTGATATTGAACATTACATGATTTTGTCAGTATTTTGTTTTGCTTTCCAGAACAATTTTTAAAGATGCATTACCTTATTTTAAATATAAGCGCTAAAACCTGTGATTCAGCTCTACTTCCCTTTGTTCAAACACAATTAGATGAGAAACGTTTTATTTTCACATGTTGCATTCATATAGCTGAATTAAATGAAAATATTCATATCATGTTGCAGCATGTCCAGTACATTAACACACACTCACACTTCATACATTTATTCATGATATTACACACAGAACACAATGCACTTTACAAACTTGCACCTTTTGTATGTGTCAAACACATATATTTAAGATCCCTGAGCTAAAGCTAGGATTATAGCTAGCACCATGATCATAATTATTCAAGTTACAGGATCTGTATACAGTATGAATATCACTATAGTGTTCCACAATAATAACACGTACAGAACTGTAGATGATGTATTGCACTGAAGAGTGTTACACTGTGACATTGATCTTTTAGGTTATGTGTGCAACTGCAAATAATAGTGAATAAAATGTGTCTAAGAGCACTTTTGATGCTTTGAAACGTAACTCTCACTCGCTGGACCGGGGATCTGAACAATCACTCCAACTTAACTGGGTAACTTCTCATCAGAGCTAGAAAAGATTACAAAGAATATAACAACTTCATCTTGAGTACATGAATACCATGCTCTTGTATGTTTATGTCAACCTGCAATGATGCCGCACTGCACATTTGATTGATTAATATCATGGATAATCTTGTAGTCTGTCATTAGATGAAACTCAAATAATGAAAATAATCAAAAACTCACCATCGTAAAATTACTTTCACCATGTTCACATACATAGTTATGCCGTCATATACTGTCAAACTGTACAGCAGCAGTAGTGATTGTGTTGAATATTTATAACTTACCATTTGAATTTTTCTTTTGGTAGATGCAGTAACCAATCAAAAGGAGAAATATAACTACAGCTGCTGTTGCTTTTATTCCTGTTATAAGAAACCACTGCTGAGATTCTGCTGAAGAAAAAAAAAAAGCATCACAAATACTTGTTGAACAGAGTTTAACTTTAATTGTTCGTGACAATTACACTATGCCGTATTTAAAGGGCACATGAAATGTACAATCAAAATGTCCTTGATATTTACACATATGAGAGGTTAGTTTCAAATAAAACCATACTGCAAGTTTCACCCCAACCATTTCCATCTTTCTGAGCGAACAAACAGGAACAGACTCTCACCAGTTTTTGTAAACATCTTCCATTTTGAAGCGTTTGTGACAGAGAGTGAAATTGAGGATGGAAGATGATAATTTTTTACAGCAAAAAAGCTTGATATGAACTTAATATGAGCATCTGAAAATGCATTTCGTGACCCGTTTAATAACTTTTAAAGCATCAACACTCCTCCTCCTACAGTTAGTGATTTGTATGTAATCTTCACATTATAATTGCAGATGCAGCATCAGTGCATGGATACTCTGATCATAATTACTCACCACTTAATATCTGGTGATATACTGTTACAATCGCTCGTGTCTGAGTCAGACTGCTGTGTTTGACCAGACAGTCATAAATCCCATTGTGATTTGCATCGATCTTCACACTGGTTCTCATCTGAAATGATCCATCAGCATTTGGTCTGATTCCAGAAGATGTTTGGTTCACAAGAACAGATTCGTCCAATCTGATGTTCATCTCAATATCTCTGGGGTAGAAACCAGTGACCAGACAGATCAGAACCAGCTTACTGGGATCATCAGGAGCTTTCTTCGCAAAGACACGAACATCTGGTGGAGCTGGAGAAGAAAATGATAAGTGACAAATATTTATAAAGACCTTGTTTAGTCTCTGCGGTTTCTGTGCTGTGAAAAAACACAGAAGAACGCAAGTCATGTAGGTTCTGAACGACGATGAGTATGAGCCGTTTTAATTTTCAAATTATTATTATTTTTTTTTTTTACATTTTTTAATTTTTAATTGATGGATGTCAGATTGAAAGTAGCTTATGTATAATTGAAGCTTCACTTGTAAATATTAAGATGCATTTCTGTACCCTTATGAAAAAGAAGTTTATTCAAATGTGCTATTAGTATAATTCTTTTAAACTAAAAATAGGAAAGTATGCTTTTTGTTTACTTTTTATGTACTCCTCAGAAATAGACTTAAAATGACATTTAAGTATACTTGACTTATACTTACAAAAAGTCTAAATATATTTGAGCTATACTCCAAGAATCTGTGTTTTCATTATTATACAGTAGAGGGCGCTAGTACACATCTTCTGTACACAATTTCCAAAAAAACACAAGTTAAGAAGAAAAAAAGAAACAACAGATACTAACAAGTGTTACACGATCATCTGACATGAAACAACATCAAAACTGTAACGTTATGGAATAAAATGTCGACCGATGAAGATGTAATAATTACAGTTGCTTTGGTGTGTTGATCGACTCCATCTACGTTTTGATTATCATTCTGAATCCAATTCATAGTCTTTTTTCAGCTTTTTGTTCAAAATGTTATTTTGTTTCTTTTTTATGAAACTTAGCCACATTATGAGGCTAGAATAAAATGTTTTTGTTTACAAGCAGATACCCTGTTCTTTTTTTGGATGTTTTGTATGTTCAGCTATCCATACAACAAAATATTTACAAATTAAAACCTAAATTGGGACATAGTAGTATACTAAAAGTGTAAAGTTCACTTAAAGAAAACTTATGAGTACACTTGTATAAAACTACTAAACTAGTAGTTTACTGAGACTATACTTCAAACTACAAACATAGAGGTAAACTAGTTGTGTACTCAAAGTTTGCTACTGTTAATTAAAAATATTCTTTTATATACTAGAAAGTGGGCCAATTTAGTCCCAAGGAGTATTGAAACAGTACACTTACAAGTATACTACTAGAACACTGATACCGTAATTCCTCAAATAAAAGCCGGGGCCTTTATTTACCTGAACTGCAGAAGGTAACAGACTTTTATTTGAAGCAGGCTTTTATTAGAGTCAGGCCTTTATTTCTAATTCCATCTGTTTGATAAGTAATTGTTTTAAATAACCCGTTTTAAATTAAAAGTGATAGCATTCCAGTGGACTGAGATCATAACATTAGCACAGAATCAGTTCAGAATCAATCACCAAAAGAATCAGTTCGGTTCAGACGCTCTCTGGCTGCATCCGAAAACTGAAAAATGCTACCTATGGAGGTCGCATTCCAAGGTAGGAAGGCATCAAGACACGTCCGAGATCAATGTCAATTTCATTTCCTGTCTCCTGAGATGCCTTCATCTGGCCGGTTTTTGAAGGCAGCTCTGTGTCAGTCGGCTTCGCATTGAATCACGCATGCGCAGTATCATCAGCTCCTCGGTTCTCAAATCAGACGCGTCCAACAGAAACGGTTCTCGGTTCAGTGTACTGGTGATCCGAAAACCGATGCAACCGGTTCTTGACTCGAGAACAAGAAACGCTCCGGCAGTGGGTGTGTAAGTTCGTTATCTGGCTCTGCTGCACAAATTTTCCCCCGGTCTTTATTTAAGACCGGCCTTTATTTGTCCGTGTTGACCACGCCCCCGGCCACTATAAGAGGCCCGGTGTTTATTTGACTACCGGTTTTTATTTGAGGAATTACAGTATTTGTATACTTACTACATAATAAAAATGTAGCGTATCTGACTCGAACCAGACAAATTAAAGAGTCGATCAGGACTGTGGTTGAAACACGAGCCGAATTCCTCAGTAAGGCAACAGGAAGTCATAAGTCCCAAGCAAGATAACCAACCAACCAACTCTTTAACAGAACAGCTTTCAACCTTAACACCACTAGAACAATAATTGACAATTTCAATTCGGAGAAGAGATTGTCAAATTTGGCCAAGTAATTGAGATGCAACGCTGGACATCACATGTAAACCATGAGAGTAATACACAATATCCTTAAACACTTCCCCCACTAAGCAGAACCAGACTGAAATTCCTAAGGGGGGGGGGCCTTTTAACCTCTGGTCTCCACAGAAATCTTTGTAAGAGAATGACACAGAAACTGTGTCAAAATGACTTCTAAATGAATATCAGTCCATCGCTTAATTCCATATTCATTTATATGTAACCCACACATTTGACTATTATGTTTAATCACCTATTGTGTATGTCTTTTAATAACTATTGGATAGCTTAAGGATACATATTCATGTTTAGTATGTACATGTTTGAATCTGTTAGCTTGAAACAGTCCTGACCATCAGTTATTTGTCAAATGTATCTTATTCTTGTTATAGGAATCATGTCCAAAATTATACCCTGCAAGAGCGGGAAAATTCGGACCATGTGCTTGGTAAGATAACATATGATTTATGATACCCCCGAGCCAAGACAATATCTGATTGGTCAAGACAATATTTGAGGTGTGGCCAACAGGCCAGTTTAAATACTCAGGACACCATAAAATTTAGCTTTTAGCTTCTAGCTTTGCTTCTTAGCTTTAGCTATTAGTCATGTTTGCTTTTAGTTTTTAGCCACGCTTTTAGTCATCACTTTTAGTGTTCTTTGAGCGCGGTTCAAGCGTGCTTCGGCCTGCACGCCTGCTGCTACTTAGCCACGATGAGAAGAAACACTGCCTAGTCTCGTCAAACTTTACTTCTTTTCTTTTCCGTTTGAGAGTTTCGTGTTATGAGTTAAGTTTTGTAACGCTGTGTCTGACCTCGAGTGCCCATTCAACTTCAACCAGCCACACAACTCTGCATCTTCAGCCAACGCCCAACCAGGGGCTTCCCAAGACGTCACTTCAGCGACTACTGAACTTCCAGCCAATCAGCGACATCGGGAAAAACCCCTTTCAACGACAACAAAGGGAATACCTTTACACAGGCAATGTACCTCCAGACTGATCTATACTGGTGTATCTAATATAATTTTAACCTCATTGAGGAACTCAATGCGAGGGTTAATTAAGTGATTGATGGCTGTTCATGTCTATGCAATTTCACGTATTGCTGTAAACTTGGGATTCCACATTTCCATTCTCTTAAACTCATCTTTCCCTAACTTTCGATCTTCCTGCAACTTGTGTGAATGTGTGCATGCGTGCGTTTATGTGTTAGATTTGTTTATGTCTTAGATTTATCTAATAAAGCCTTATTCATATTGAAAAGAGAAGTATCTTGTGTTTTGTGCTTACAAGTTAATGCCTTAAACTGCCGATCTTGTTACTGTGCTAATTGATAGTGTTTTCACTATTCTTTGGATATTAATATCCAGCGCAGATTTGATGTTAAACGGCTCGTTCAGTGAATCGCAGGGCGTCTCAGTGATCAGCCGTGAAACAGTGATTCTGTTCAAATTCTCTTTAAAATCTCAAATGATTCCCTTTGAGCTAAATTGACCTGTTTCCCTTACAAAAATATACTTGAACTTTACCTAAGTATTCTTAATAAAATAGTAGTATACTACTGTTTGTGTTCCTGTAGTTCAAGTGGTAGAGCATTGCGATATCAAGGTTGGGGGTTCGATTCCCTGGGAACGCATGATATTATCATTTTAATTTAAAGGTGGCTCTGACTGATTTTAAACTGTAATTTTTGCAGCCCCTGAAATGGGTTATACTCACATAACCTGAACTGAATTGAAAAATATGATATGACACATAAAGCCCTAGCAAAAACTGCTGTGCGCCTCTAATCAAACTATTTCATATTTCAATATTATTATTATTTTTGTATGTTGAATTAAAAATATTTCTTTCTAAAGCTACTTTATTTAATGTCTATTCAGTGATTTTAATTTAACACAATAATGACTTTAAATGTGCTCAAATTTTACATGTAAAAAAATCACTTGACGGCCCTATTTAAAAGCATAAAACATTACTTAATAAAATTAATGTGACCCCCCTGATGGTCACTGTGTAATTCCCACACACTGGTTTCAAGTCATTAGTAATTATTTGTAAGTAAATGATGATAAATCTGCATCGAGGCAGATTTAGAAGCATCCTCGAGCTGTCTCAAAACCTGATCTGATTAAAACTTACTCTTCTTTGTGCTGTTAAAGCTGGAGATCCAGACAGTGCATGTCTTCAGGTATTGCTTGAGGACTTCATTGCGTCCAGTTTGCTGATCCCATTTGATTTTGGTTTCTTTAGCTTTGGGGTTTTTCTCGATCCACTGCAGAGTGTCAGAATCAAAGGACATAAAATCCTCTCCATCAAACCCATATTCATCAAATGCTCTCAGACTCACTGTTCCTTCAGGAGATTTCTCTAGTTCACAACCAGTTACTCTCTGAAGAACATGGGGCTCTACAATCACAGAACAACACTTACAGTACATAAAAAATACAAGACTTTTTATAGCATGCCTGATAATGGATGACTAAAGCATGAAACTCACCAAAGCACTGAGAGTCTGTGCAGTTTGACAAAGTGTTTAACTGATGAAGGAACCAGTCTCTAGAATCAGGTGGTTCTTCAGGAGCACTGATCCAGTTATTTGCACTCAATCTTATCCAAACTCTTTCTTCATTACTGTAGTAAGCGATCTGTCTGTAATCACAGACGCCGACAGCTTTGATCACAGGAAATGTGCTTGCTTTGCAAAATGCTGTAAACTCGTAGCGCAGGAAGTGTTTGTCTGTGGATTATAGAGAACAAAAACAAAAATAAAAACACAAAACGCATGTAAAACAAGAGGCAAATTATGTTTGCTAAAAACATGATATGAACTTATCTTAAAATGTCTTCAATAGTTTCAATGTTGCTGTGTCATGTCGATCAGAAGGAAGTGAGCACAGAAATGAATGAACTGTTCTCTTACCTTGCCCTGCGTCGCTTAGAAAAGCATGAGGCAACAAAAAAAAGATTAAGATCATTGTTATGTCCATGGAAAATGAGATAAATGGGTAAATTGGACACTTAATTATATTAGATGAGTTCTCTGTATGTGTACATGAAGGACCTGGATACAGATACTCATCTATATCACTTCCTCTGAAGGCCCAACACAGCTATGGCGGGACTTGACTATTAAAAGTCCGTTTCCACTACTGAATAAAAAATAAAACAAGGTAATTGTGAATTCTTATCTCACAATTGTGACTTTTTTTTCTCAGAATTGCAGTTTACATCTTGCAATTGCACGAAAAAAGTCAGAATTGCAGAATTTTAACTTGTAATTCTGACTTTTTGTTCAAAAATTTAAAGATATTAACTGAAATATTAATCAACTGCATGACATAAACTTATGAAATGCTCTTTGTTTGCAAAGAAAAAAAACAAAACAAACAACTTCAATCAAAAATTTCCTCTCTTTCGTGTCAGTTTCCGCTGCCGTTCAGAGTACCATGACTTGTTTATCAGCAGAGGAATGCATTACAAACATTACACACCATCAGCTATTAACCCTTAAAATTGGTTTCCTGTAGTGTGTTTATGGACATATTCCATCAGGATTTAATGCTTTTAACATGCCACCAATAAAAAGCAACAAATTACCAGTCGAGAACGACATAGTCCATCACAGTTGCCATTAAAAGCAGTAAAACCATTCCAAATGTGCTGATTTCTGTTGTTTTTTTTTTCAGCAGAAAACACCTCAATGGTATGAGATAACTGGATGGTTTGATTAACTGTCAGCACTGAACTGCAGTGTTTAACTATTTATAGTGAATTCAGCTACAAACTGGATCATAAAGCACAATGTTTCCATCTAACGTATTCTGAGCTGCAGCTCGTCATATTAATGTAGCTAAACTGGTTACCTCAGCTGAACATGTTAGTAGATTTGTGTTGCATGTCTTCGACATGGAAAGCATTTAACTTCTGAATGGAAATATCGATATTTCATTTGTTAAAAAAAATTCACTTATTTCAATTAAGCTCAAACACTAGCAAGCTAACGGTTTCGACTGAGTAGTATAAACATGACTAGAGGCACAAAAGCAGAGTAACAGACATCTGATTCAATTGAGTGAGTCATTTACGCTGGAACCATTTCTGAATGATTCTTGACTTGGATCATTAAGTTCAAGCTATTAGCACACCCACAGTCTGACCGTCTTCTGTTTAAACAAACAAAGAGAGACACAGTTGTGCTTCTTTTCAGTCATGGAGTTGATCTTGTAATCCTTTATTATAATAATTGAAATTACAATGTCTTATGTCACCTTACATGTGACTCACTTAAACCAAACACTAATAAACATGTGTTGCATAATGTTTGTAAGAGTTTTCTTACAACTTGTATTTCTGTCATATAACTCAATACCTTCTTCCTTTACATCACTATATTGCAGTCTCCCTTGTGCAAATATGTTATAATAAGCCATTGTATAACTAAAAAGTTGAGCAAACCATTGTTTACACAATATAAACACTGAAACTGAATTACAATATGCAAATATACTTGAGTGAAACACCATTTTCATGAACACAAACACTGTCTCTTTTAAACATCTTAACTTGACCCAGGAAATGTATATCACTTTCCTGACCCCACACAAACACATGAAATCGATGTTTTCTTTAATGTTTTATACCCTTGGTGATCAGTGGCGGTTCTACACTCTTAGAAAAAAGGGTTCATTGGGGTTCTATATAGAACCATAGGGTTCTTTCCTCAACTCCAAAGAACCTTTTATGCTAAAAAGGTTCTATAATGACAAGAAAGAACCTTTTTGGCACAAAGGTTCTTTAGGCTATTATTCATTCATATATTACATTATTCTGCAACATTTTGTATTTGTAACTAAATTATTGTTTGTAGTAACTTAATATCACATTTTAATCATGCTGATTTTTGGAGAAAAACTGAAATGGCACTCTTCGTGTGATATTGATTAACTACATAAAATGATATAAATATACATTTTCTAACCCCCATATCTTGAATTTTGTGATCATTCACATGCATTCATAAATGCATTTGAATACACCGAATAATGCAGTGAAAGAACGCACTCAAAATGCACACGCGCCACGCACACTAGTATGACTTCATCATGTAACTTTACATTAGCCTAGATGCGTGCACTTTTTAGGCACGATTCGTTTAGTTTTTGAATATACTTGATACTGTTAAAAGGCACATCATTAAAACAAAAAATACGAGTTCACATATCAAACCTAAACACGCATGGAAAACGTTATTAGAACTAGCTACTAAATTAGTTAAAAATGCCTATCCATACAGCTATGATTCGTGAATCCCAAACTGACTCAAACGATTCACGAACCAGCTCTGAACTCCCGAACTGACTCAAATGATTCGCGATCCCTAAAATTGACTCAAATGATTCGCGAACCTGCTCCAAACTTCCAAACCGACTCAAATGATTCGCGAACCCACTACAAACTCCCGAACTGAGTCAAATGATTTGCGAACCCACTCCAAACTCCTGAGCTGACTCAAATGATTCGCGATCCCCAAACTGACTCAAATGATTCGCGAACCCGATTTGAACTCCCGAACTGACTCAAATGATTCGCGAACCCGCTCCGAACTCCCGAACTGATTCAAATGATTCGCGATCCCGCTCCGAACTCCCAAACTGACTCAAATGATTCGCGAACCCGCTTTGAACTCCCGAACTGACTCAAATGATTCGCGAACCCGCTACAAACTCCCAAACTGAGTCAAATGATTCGCGAGGAGGATGGAAACGCACCCCCCTACTTAAAGGAACTACTCGCAACACAAAACTCTTCACGCAACCGCCGCTCTGGAAACAAAGCCCTTCTTCAACCACCCAGAACTAAGCTCCGCACTATGGGGGATCGAGCCTTCTGCTAAGCCGTGCCGCGTCTTTGGAATTCCCTTCCAGAAAACCTAAGGGCTCCTCAAGCCATAGACCCTTTTAAGAAAGAACTAAAAACCTTTCTTTTTAAACAAGCATTTTTTACTTTTTGCTAACTTTTTAAGTGTTCTTTTCGGTTTTTAATTTTGTTTATGTGTATCACTTTGGGATTGTTTTTAACTATGAAAGGTGCTTTACAAATAAAATATATTATTATTATTATTACCCTGATAGCACATGTACATCTCGAAGACGTCTGTTTGATGTGTGCATTTACATCTGCAAGATGTATTTTTTAGAGCGTTTGCTCATCTGCAATACGTCTATAGGACGTTTCCTTTTAGATGTCAAATAGATGTCAATTAGATGTCTTTAAGATGTTTATGATTTGGAATGTATGTAAAACTGACATCTAAAAGACGTCTGTCAGACAGCAGATGCTTTCCAGATCAAGAGATCTTTAACAGACATCTTGCAGACGTATGTGTTATTTATATATTTATATTCAGAGGTGGAAAGTAACAAATTATATTTACTCGCGTTACTGTAATTGAGTAGCTTTTTTGTGTACTAATACTTTTTAAAGTAATTTTTTAAATCTGTAATTTTACTTTTACTTAAGTATATTTTGATTGAAGTATTGTACTTCGCTACATTTTAAAACACATTAATTACTGAGTAAAAAAAATAAAAATAAAAAAAATAAATCGCTCCCTGGAAACTACGGCAGTAAATAATGGGGCAGGAGGGCAAACTGGCGCTAAAATCACAAGAAAGGTGTAGATTTTTTAGAGTAGAAAGTGTAGATTGAGTAGATTTTTAAACTGGTACTTTTACTTGTACTTAAGTAAAATTTCATTAATGTAATGCTACTTTTACTTGAGTAGAATATTTTTGTACTCTTTCCACCTCTGTTTATATTTATATATGTATATTTATTTACGTGTGATTTGGGGATCGCGAATCATTTGAGTCAGTTCGGGAGTTCGGAGCGGGTTTGCGGATCATTTGAATCAATTCGAGAGTTCGGAGTGGGTTCGCGAATCATTTGAGTCAGTTCGGGAGTTCAGAGCGGGATCGCGAATCATTTGAGTCAGTTTGGAAGTTTGGAGCAGGTTCGAGAATCATTTGAGTCAGTTTGGGGATCGCGAATCATTTGAGTCAGCTTGGGAGTTCGGAGCGGGATCGCGAATCATTTGAATCAGTTCGAGAGTTCGGAGTGGGTTCGCAAATCATTTGAGTCAGTTCGGGAGTTTATAGTGGGTTCGCGAATCATTTGAGTCAGTTCGGGAGTTCAAAGAGGGGTCGCGAATCATTTGAGTCAGTTTGGGAGTTCGGAGCATAGACAGTAAAAGAAATGGACACAGCGACCCCATTGGATTCAACGGAAAAAAATGAAGTCAATTAGAAGCAAGCACTTCCTCCAAGTGGGGGACGGGCTAACTGCGCAGACTCAAACTGAGCTTGATGACGTAAATGTCACGTGAGCAACCTGTACGTCTTCTAATCGCTGTGCCAAGAGAAATCTGAATCACCCACCGAATCTTCCAGAGAAGGCGAGCGTGAACAGGAGCACATTTTGGTAAGTATTCTGATTAATTATCTCCCTTGACTTCATGCCTCCACGTCCCCCTGATAGCCTCATAGACAGTAAAAGATTGCCTGCGAGCTTCTCCTATCGCTGGTTATGACGCAATCGTTAGCCTATTTTTTACAAAAACTGCTTCTATGGGAACATAACGTAAGATACAAGGTAATGGAGCCTTTTATACATTTTTGTGTTTCTTTAGAAATAATTAATGGACAAATGGAGTCTTTAAACGCCTCAGAAGTTATTCGCTGTCAAAGTGACCCCAAAATGAATGGGAGTCAATGGAATGCTAACAGTAGGTGGGGGTCCGCTAGCCAATGGCGGGGCCCAGGGGTGCTTAAAAAAATATGAAACCCTGCCCCCCTGGTTCGGAGCGGGATCGCGAATCATTTGAATCAGTTCGGGAGTTCGTATACGAAAAGACGTATACAAAACACGTGTTTTTCACTCTTTTACAGGCTTTAAGAAAGAATCCGTCTATAAAGACCCCTTAATCGCCACGTCACTGTGATGTCACCGCTCTAGCTGGAGGCAAAACCTAAGGCAGAACCATAGCAGGTGCGCTAAAAGTTTGAGGTTTTGACTTTAAAATGTCTTCTTGTTGTGTTTTTGGCTACCAGAATAGAAGGAACAGCACTTTTGTTTCAAAACTAACGTTTTACCGGATTCCGGCAGACATTCCTTCACAGAAATCAAGAAGACAATTATGGTTGAATGCAATACGGCGTACAGACTGGACGGAGATGATCATAAATAATGCTCGTGTTTGCAGTGCACACTTCATATCAGGTAAAATAATCTATGCATATGAACTGGTGTGTTGGTTTTATCTAGTAAATCAGCAAGTTTCTGTTTTATAGGTGAAAAGTCGCCAACCTTCAGCGCACTAGATAGTTTAAATGTTAAACAAACAAACAGCGATAGATGTGTGTGCCATCCTTTGAATGGTCTCTTAAAACAATACACATTGCTAATCATAGTTAGCCCAGCGATAGGTTACATTAGAAAATAAGCCTTGACAGAATTCCCCAAACCACCCAAAAGTAATTCATATGGCCGTATGGCAGACGGGTCAGGTAGCCTGCTTCCATCCGCGAGAGTTAATTTACAAAAATAGCTGTCACGGTCCCGCAGAGTCAGGGACTGTACATATTCGGACATGTTCCGAACCTTCTTCTGCATCCATGTTTAATAAATCCCTCCTAAAACGTGCAAGCTTACGCTTTTCAACATTGCGTCCATGCCTCTTTTTGCCTCCAGCTAAGCCCCACCCACCCGGAGACGTTGCGATGTTTACTAACTTTAAAGGGGTCTATACCATGTATATATGATGTCTATGGTGAGCTATTGTTGCTGTTGCTTTCTGAACTACAAAATGAGTTTTATATTCATTATTGAGTGATTATTGAATGAGACTGTAAATAATAAATGTCATGTTTTAACTCTAACTCTAGATGTTTGTTTGTGTAAATCATAGACTGTATAATGCTGTGTTCACACCAAACGCGAATAGAGCGTCTGGCGCGAATGATTTCAATGTTAAGTCAATGCAAAGGCGCGTTTACGCGCGTCTGGAGGTCTCGCGGCGCGAATGAGGCGTTTAGCGCGGCGCGGAAGATGCAAATTCGTCTCATTTGCACGTCTAGTTCGCGCGAATGACGCGAATTGACGCGCGAATTGAGCGTTTCTCGCGATACGCGCGTTATGGGCCTTTCACACAGGACGCGGTATGCGCGGTGCTGGCCGCTTGCCGCTGGGTTCAGCGTTGCCCTTCAGATACAACGCGATTTGCGCTGCGCTATGGCGTAGGCGGAGTTTTAAAAACTTTTAGCGGGAGCTCGCTCTTTCATAGTCTGTCGTTCCTCCTTTCGGTCAGCAGCAAACATGTATCTGTCCCGTTGTAAGAAGCGAGCGATAGCGCTAGTCCTGCTGATGAGAATTAAGAGAGAAGCAAGACACAGCTTTCCTGACGATGTCCCTATACTACCTCAAACTTGTATCGTACAGCTCAGGAAATTCTGACACACACAGTACTAGCCGTTCATCCATTTTGATTTCCGTGCTTGTTTGGATCCCCCGATTCTATTGGTCGCGCTGGTAATCGTCACAGAGCCCAGCGGCAAAAGTTGAACTATTTTGAACTTTGACCGCTGCGTGCACGCAAGCACGCAAATGATGCAAACCGCTGCGCTTGCGCTTTGGTCGACGCAGCAACGAAACGTACTTGCGCGGCGCAAGCCATTGAGATGAATGGGTTTTATAGCGCAGCGCTTCGCATACCGCCGCGTCCTGTGTGAAAGGCCCATTAGGCGCGAATGGTGCTTTTGTGCATTTAAGCGTTTGACGCGAATTCGCGTCTGCCGCCCGAGTTGAAAATGTTGAACTTTGTCGTCAATTCGCGCCGCGTTAACCAATCAGGAGCCTGCTAGGAGTCACTCATTTAATAGTATATTCCTGCAGCTTCCGGTTGTGCATGAATACCCTTCTCCACTCATTCAACAAGGAGGAACGACTGATGTTGTCAGTGGGCAGTCAACCAGAGCTATATTACAAAAGTTCATTTTTCTATAGAGACAGGAATAAAAAGGACCTATATATATATATATAGACGGTTTCAACGGCAACAACATAAACAAACGTTACTGCGCATGCGCGCTTTTGTGGACAAAACTTAACTTTCGGTAGACTTCCAAATAGAATCAATAACAACAGCCAAGTCCCTCTAGAGTAGATATTTTTTGATAACAAACAAAATATGTTTGCTGCGTGGACTTAATGAAAATGCAAATTCATTCTTTGCCAGCAGGAGATGTTTTAAAGCATAGACATAAAGCGCGAGAAATACCACGACTTAGGTGCCCTTGAGCAAGGCATCGAACCCCCAACTGCTCCCCGGGCGCCGCAGCATAAATGGCTGCCCACTGCTCCGGGTGTGTGTTCACAGTGTGTGTGTGTGTTCACTGCTCTGTGTGTGTGCACTTCGGATGGGTTAAATGCAGAGCACAAATTCTGAGTATGGGTCACCATACTTGGCTGAATGTCACTTCACATATTTGAAATAGAGGTTTCCCCAGTAACAGCTGTAAACAAAGCAGAGCTTGTACGCTCACACGTATTTTTATTGCTTTATCAGGCATATAACATGCAAGTCTTCCTTCAGAAATACAGCGATATAAAAACACCTGTGCCTCGTTTTGATATTTAAACATGTAAATGTAAGGAATTATTATTATTAAACGTGCAGTACATAACGTTACTCATGTTTATTCAACGAAGCCTTTTTGAAAATCGATCAGTTTTAAAACTGTGGCGAGTCTCCAAGAATAAATAAATGTATGGGAAACACATCCCACAGCACAACCACATGAGCCCAACTTCAGTCTACTCATCACCTTGACTTTAACTGCGCTTAGAAGGCACTGCAGCCAGACCGATGTACACAACACGGACCGGAAGTTAACTTAGGTCCAGGCGCGTGCGCCCGATGCTGATCGCATGGAGCTCATCTCCGAAATCGGCGAAACACATTTTTTTAAATAGACACTGTCTTTCTAAATAAATCGCATATTTGAGTTTAAAACAACTACATTCTCGCCTGAAATGCTTTTAAAATTACATTTCATGACACGATAACAGTAATATTTTGAAAATTATCCGAATAAAATGGCGGTTGAAAATGCTGAGTGAACTCAGCTGGCAGAAGCCCCCCCATGACGCGAATTCGTGTCTGTTGTGAAGTTAATTTCAAGCGCGAATGAAGCGAATGATCTCAAAATGGTCAAGCGGCAAACTAGACGCGAATTTGACGCTCTATTCGCGTTTGGTGTGAACACAGCATAAGGTGTAAATGCAGTGTGTACGGTGAGTTCTGCGCGAGCGGGGAGCAGAGTTGCCATGGAAACGGGGCGTCAATACAAAAACCGTTACTGGCAAGCAGTAATCTCCATCTCTCGCTGCGGTTTACACTGCTTTAGGTATGTTTAGTCGCTAAAATCACACAAATATTATATACAAATGTTCCTTACACGTTTCTTACTTGTTATTGACATGTTTCTATTAAATTTATTATATAGAAATGGTTTAGGGTCTTCGAAAAAGTCTGTTAGCATCTTAGCAGTTTTCAGCTAGGCTAACTCTATAGATTGAGCTCTTGTTGATGAAACTCTGTGCTTTTAATCAAATTTTTTGTGTGTGTATGAGATATTTTGATGGCTCTGTGAATGTTTTGCTGGTGATTTGTCAGTGGTGTATTGGAAAAGGCTGATTTACTGAATCGACGACGTCACTTACACTGAGAGCGTAATCGGCTGAAAACAAGTTCACATGAGTTTTGATCATTCATGATAAACAGATATTAATACAAATTGTTCTGTGATTGCAGGAGGACACAAAGAAACTCTACAGAACAGAAGTGAAGCTCCAAGATTTCAACATTTTTGAAGGGAGATACTGACTAAGAAATACAGGTGAACTGAAGAAGCTCATGCAATACATTAATTTGCCTTTTTCAGAATATATTTCAAAAATTTTAAGAAGTCCCTGACATCAAAACATAAGTCACACTCAACCTAAAACTAAAACTATAGATTCTGTTATTTTAAGATTAAATTATTAGTAGTAGAATTTGTATATTACATATGTTATTATAATTGTTATACATTATTCTGTCTTTTATCTGCATTTTACCTCTGCTCTATCTTGTTTCCTTCTAATGAACCTGGAACTGCAGAGTAAATATTGTTGTTTCTGTGTCAGGTGGCTTGTTTTGTTCCTAGACTCTTCAGTGATGATGAGCAGAGTCTGAGTGAACCTGCTGTCAGACAGTGAGTACCATGGGGTTTCAGTCAGGGCCTTCAGTAAACAACTGTAAGCTACCTGTACACATCTTACACATCTCTGTTACACCTAATACAGCCGTATGTGTAATGCACATATTATGCCACACACAGGCTCTCAACAACAATGACGGCTGATCAACAACTTCAACAGTAGGCTAGATTAGTATGGGTAAAAGGGATAGTTCACCCCAAAAAGAAAATTTGCTGTTATTTTAAACTCCCTCAGGTAATCCAAGGTGTGGGTGACTTTTTGGTAACACTTTATAATAAAGTCCAGTTGTAAGTCACTTTTAAGTGATTAGTTAATGATGAACTAATCATTTACAAAACATTCATAAGCGCTTAATAAGGGATATACTAATAATTTGTGTACTTTTTGCAAATTAATTTTAAAGTAATTTACAAGTAATTAGATTATGATGAACTAATTATTTACAAAACATGACTATGCGTTCATAGAAATAAATGATATGTTAATATTTTTATCTATGTTCTGTAGATTAAGTTATAAATAATTTAAAAGTGACATGAATATACATTCAATAATGATTTAAGTAATATGCTATGATTTACACATCTTTCATAGGTAATCTTTAAAAAAATAACATCATGAAAAAACCAAACAGATCCTTAATGGTTAATAGTTACTAGTTAATATATTAACTGTTGTCATGTGACGGAGAAGTCGCGTTCCATAGACAGTTGTGAATGCACTGACAGCTGGTTGCTCAGGCTTTGGATTAAAGGTAATACTGTTGTAAGTAGTGTTCATTTTCTCCTACAGACCAATCATTTCACTTCATTAGACCTCAATGTATCACTAGGAGTCACTTGTATTGATATGGTCTTGTTTTTTTTTTTTTTTCTGGACATCCACACAGCACCACAGTATTATCAACTAGAGATCGACCGATAGGGAATTTTACCAATACTGATAGCTAGTTTGGACCACACTGGCCGATACCGATTTATAAACCAATAATTTTTCAAATGGATACTGAACGAAATGGATACTGAATGAGAGCAGCGGTCGGGTTGTGGGTTCCCGGGTTTGTGTCCGTTCTCGGACCATTCCGTGTATTTCAACTGTAGAAAAGGTTGTTCCGAGCCGAAACTGACTTCTTTCATATTTGTCGACCAATATACAGAAAACTACATCAGTATATCATCATAAACACAGCCGTTTTTGTCTTACGTGAACGTAAACAGATGAGCATGAAAACACACGTGTACAGTAATTTTGCTCTAAGAGACAACAGCCTAATAAACGCACTGCCTGTCATTAATGTTAATAAAAGAACAAAATAAAATCATTCACTGATCTTGAATGAATATATTTAATAACTTTAATTGATTAGTCTTTATTTTATTTATAAAAAGAAAACTATGCAGTGTTTTTAAACTTTTAATTACAGTTTCTGTACCTGAAATTTTGTTTAGTTGTATTTATTTATGATATTGCTAATTGATTTGTTTGTTCCTATCTTATTACTGACTGGTTACTTGTCTTTAACACTTTAATATTTTGATTAATTAGTTGTTTTCGCTATGGTATTTTTTTTAAGCACAGGCAAAAATTCCTCTTGCAGTGTTTTGTAGGCTGCTGATTTTTGCTCATGTTATTCAGCTGCAACAGAATGCTTTGTAAAAAGACAGAAACATGTTTGACATCAAAATGTTTGACTTCATTTTTTTATATTGGATTTTTTAATCTTATTGGAATCGAAACTAGGAATCGATAAGAATCAGAATCGATAAGCAGAATCGGAATTGGAATCGATAAAATTTAAACGATACCCAACACTACACACCGGACACGTCACATTTTATTTGCTGCTATTTTAGAACACTGCATGATTATTTAATAGGGCTGCAGCTATCGAATATTTTAGCAATCGAGTATTCTACCAAAAATTCCATCGATTAATCGAGTAATCTGATAAAATGTGTTTTTGCTTAATTAAAGTGCAATATTAATTATGCAAGAGAAAATAAGACTCCTGGGTCTATTAAAATGAACAACTAAGTTTCCTTTTTTAGAAAAAAAAAACATTTTACTTTTTAAATGCATAGAATGCAATGCATACATCAAAAATAAACATTTAATTATAACCCATTGTTTCTCTGTCTGTACTTGTACTGTGAACAATGACAATAAAGTTGACAGATGAATTAAGTGCATTTAAGTGCCATTCAGTTGGGGTTTTAAATAAAGCATTTTCTGAGATGCACATTAAACACATAAAACATTAATTTAATTTATCTTTTAATTATTGAAAATTTACTTAACTTTTTGGTAAACAAAGGGGATTTACTATAAAAAATAAAACATGGAAGAAATGTTGTGTGATTAAAACTAAAAAAGAAAAAAAATGTTAGATTTTTTTTTAGTAGTAGGCTACATTCTGCTGAACAATAGTCTTTAAAGGGACAATAAGTAACTTTTTAGTTATTTTATTATCTAAAATCAATATTTTTATTCATAAATATGCCCTCAATGGTGTACAAATACCTATGCCAATGTTTAAACTAATCCTCGTAAATGAAGAATTTATTATCTTTATATACATGGGACGGGTAGGTCGACGGAGGCTTCCATGTAGTTCCGCCATCTTGGAAAACTATAATAGCAGAGAGGGACAAAAAGTACTAAGCCAATGCGTTTCCACAGCGCGTTTTCGGTCAGAGCCAGAAACGCAGGTGCAGAGCAGTGAGAGGCGCTTGAAACTGCACCGGCAAGTTTAAAAGTCTGGATTGCATTCTTATTATGGACCATACATATGCCGCGCCACAGGAGAAGAAAACATCGTCGCCAAAACGAAGTGCTATTAGAAGACATCCTGTCAAAGCTTTTTGGTACATATCGCCTACCGTAGATGTAACGCGCATTTGAAAAAGCGAGGGGCTGGAGAGCAAAATTAGTTTGAATGCAAAATACAATTTCACCACTAGATGGGAGTAATTCCTACTTACAGTCCCTTTAACCGGACTTTTATTTTGACGGGTTGGCGTACCTTTCCAGTTCTGTGTATGTGATGTGACGCTAGTTTTACTCAAATCAAACGGTCAAATGCTCATGAAGTGACTGTATGAGCAGTTCTAGAGATGTTGTTCATGTGTTCACGTCCTTATTTAGAGAGACAGCAGACACTGAAATCACCGGAGCGTCACACGCACTTCCGTGTGTTTAATGATTGAAGACGCGCTTCTGCACCATTCATTAACAGAGACACGCAGAACATGCAGGATTCATATTTAAACAGACTATTCCAGCTTAATATTTACAGATATTAGTCCATATCGTGATTTGATGTAAGTGCAATGACCTATTTTTGATTAATTCATTCAAGATTTGGCAAATTCCTTGCCATCCCGCGTTAAACTGTAAATTCCGTTTTTATGACTGGATTCCGTGATTCCCTCCGCGTTTTCTGCATCGCGGAAATCATTGGGCCCTAGTTGTGGTATGCCAGCTCTATCTTGCAATGGACACACGCCACGACGTTCTCTTTACGTTTGCCCGCGCCCTCAAATCAAAACACTGCTGACTCCTTGCAGTATGAGATTTCAGACGCAGCGCTTGTGTCTCCTTCCGCTTTGTGGGTTGACGTAAACGCGTTGTGTCACATTAAAAAAAAAATTGCCAAAGAACCGGACGTAAGATTTAAAATAAATTAAAAGAGGCTTCGAGGCAGAGGAATTTTCCTCGATCATTTTTTGTAATCGAGTTACTCAAGGAATCGTTTAAGCCCTATTATCTAATCAAAATATATATATGTATTATTATCTTTGAGAAGTCACAGTTATCACACACACTGGACGCGTCACATTCAATTCAAGCAGCGAGCGGTCTAAAACTGTTTATTTAATCACCAAACGGACATAAGTTTTCTTCAGGAATGTGGCATATGTGTTTGAAGTTCAGTGTTTAAAAAAAGAGCAAACAGAAAGAAAATGCGCAATCTGTATTACAGCTTTCTATAAGAAGCATACAGACTGTATTAGAGCCACAGAAAGATCAACGTTTTGCTGGAAAAAAGCACAATACATAATTTATAGTCTAGGGTGAAGTCATTATGTAAATTTACAATGACATGGGACAAATATAATGTTATTTAATAGAAAACTATGTGAACAGTTGCATTTAATTTTGCGTTTGAAGCTTCCTGCTCTGTGCAAAAGAGCACCTTAAAAAAAGCATTTTAGTAGATTGGCAACAAGATCTGTAGGCTGTATTTTCTTTTCATTGAATTTCACTTTCGTACCTTGGAAATCCCTGACTAAAAGGGCAGTCTAACGCTGGGGGTAGCACTGGGCATGCTGCTAGACCCAGAATTATCAGCCAATTTGATTGGCTGATAATTCTGTCACTAATGCTCGTAACAAATCAGATGTGACTTCTTTTTTTCAACAAAAGGGTAGCACCGTCTGTAATGCTGGCCATAGACTTTTAATGTAGGATATTCCAGGTCAACCTCAACTAAACTAATCACAGGCAATTTGAGTACATTACACAAATGAAAATGATACCCAAATAAATAAAAAAAAATCATTTTTCACACAATTTAGTTTTTATATGGCCAGCAGAGAAGGCCCTGCTCACCCTGTCGGCCCACCGCTGCTGTCAGACAACATCTCCAAGATGCTATAAACTGCAGGACTAGTAAGTATATTGAACATACACAACTGTTTCATAAGTTTGGGTTGGTATGGTTTTTTTATGTTTTTGAAGGTCTTTTATGGCAACCACAGTTTAATATATGAAATGAATAAAATTCACTACAATTTAAAATAACTGTTTTCTATTTGAATATATTTAGAGAAGTAATTTATTCCTGTGATGATAAAGCTGGATTTTCAGCATTCTTATATTCTGATTTGCTCCTGAAGAAACATTTCTGTTTATTCTCAGTGTTGAAAACAGCTGTGTTCTTTCATGAATAAAGTTTAAAACAGTACAGTGTTTATTTGAAAAAGAAATATCTGTTTTAACTTTTGATAATTGATGAGCCAGTGATAATAATTAAAAATGTTTCTTGAGCAGCAAATCAGAATGATTTCTGAAGGATCATGTGACACTGAAGACGAGTAATAAAAAGTAGCTTAGATCACAGAAATAAATTACATTTCACAGTATATTCACGTAGAAAACTGTTGTGTTAAATTGTAATATTTCACAATATTACTGTTTTTTTACTTCTTTTTGATCAAATAAAGGCATCCTTGGTGAGCAGAAGAGACTTCTCTCAAAGATGTAATAAATCTTACTGACTCCAAACTTTTAACGGTAGTATAAATGACAAACATGATGTTCCAGCTACTGAAATGGTCCTGTGGCATGTGTATTCCATTCTAAAGAGATGCCTGTTCCACAAATAATACATTTACAGGGATCACATGAAACACTTCATCAATACATTGATTTTTGAGAGCATTAGTGGCAGTGTGTAGATTTTTGATTATTGATTGGTGAAGTGTGACGCTCACAAACGCTTACAGGCATACTGTATAACCAGTGTTGGGAAGGTTACTTTGGAAATGTAATAGGTTACAGATTACAAGTTACCCTGTTTAAAATGTAATAGTAGTGTAACTTTTTCAATTACTTTATTAAAGTAATGTAACTAATTACTTTTGAGTACTTTTTGATTACTTTTCTAAATTTGTGAAATTAAAGAATAATAAATAAAAGCATATACATCAACTTAAATGCAGTTATCTAATAAGCATGTGACGTATTCTGTGCAATAAACTCCTGAAACATTGGTGTTTTTTTGAAACTGCTGTCTCTGTATATGATGATAGTTTTCTCAAAATAAGTAAACTGCACATGAAGTGACACAGAGCAGTTCTAGAAATTATGTTTATGTGCTCGTGTACTCCTATATTGAGGCAGCAGAAGTTGAAAACACTGCGAGCTTCAGTAGGCCAATGTGTAGTAAATGAAACCATGTCTTTGCCATTAATTTACAGGAGGGGCGGACTGGGAAAAAAAATTCAGACTGAAAAATTCAAACTCATACAAACAAATTCATGGACAAAACTATTTTTTGTATGGACCTGACATAAAAAAGGTTTAAATCTTTAATTTGGGGACATGCAAAATAATTAAAAGTTAGGCAAATTCCTGAACGGCAAATTCACTTCCATTTTTCTCTTCAGTCTCTTTATTTTGCCCTGTTATTCATCTCTCTCATGACTTTAATACTCAATATTGAACAAAACTATACTTTACAATACAATACTCTACAATACTACAATATCTTTATAGAAAAATCCTAATACTGTACACGAGTCATGTTTTTCCCTTACAAAAAATTACCATGCTTTTATTAGCCTATATAAAAGTAAAATAACCTTGTTTTTTTTGCAAATGGATTTGTATTTATTTTTAATTAAATACATTCGTAAAATAATTTTACATTTTTGGTTATCACATTTAAACAATAGTAATCAGTAACCTGGATTTATAGTTAAATATTAAAATGTTAATTTTCGTAAGGGTTGTGTTGTTGTCTGTCGTAGCTCCCCCTAAACCTATAAAAAAAAATCTGATTTTTTTTCAGCTAAATTACTACTGTAATATTACAACAGATAATAATGATGTCCTTTATATAGTATTTTGAGTGATGACTGATGAGCAACGTACTGCTGCTTGATTAAATAAATAAAAAAACAAAGACATAAAAGCATCTTTACAGATGAAACTGACCTGAAACCCTGAACAGTAGTTCTGCTTCTCTGCTTCAGCAGTCCACTGTATTCTCTCTCTCTCTCTCTCTCTCTCTCTCTCTCTCTCTCGCATTGATTACTCGGAGTCTGATCCAAACCGTTTGGCGGAGGCGCGGAGAGCGCGCGAGTCATAACTAAAAATTCATGACTTATTAGAGATTTAATTATCAAATGGCGGATTCGCAAATGATCGCTTTAGTACATTCGGCAGGCAATTATACAATAATGATATTAAATAGTGGGGCAAAATCGGCTGCCAGGCCACCGGGTATTGTCCCGGTTCTCCCAGTGTCCAGTCCACGCCTGATTTCCACAGACACGCAGAATGTGCAAGTCATATATTGCATTTTTGGGGCTTTATATTCACAGACACTAGTCGATGTCATGTTTTGATTCAAGTGTACTGACCTACTTTTGATTTAGTCATCTAAAATGTGGCATATTCCATCCGCGTTAGGCATTTCGTTTTTATGACTGTATTCTACGAACCAGACTGTATTTCCGCATCCCGGAAATTATTAGGGCGGTATGTCTCAGAATAGTCAGTGCAATTTGGGAAAGAAATCAGTTAAATCTGTATGTGGATGTGTGTAAATATTCAAATGTAATCCCCTTTGTAATCGTTAAAAATTTCATAAGTAACTGTAATTTAATTACTCATTTTTTCTTAGTAACTGTAACTAATTACAGTTACAGTAATTTTGTAATTAAATTACGTAACGCCGTTACATGTAACTAGTTACTCCCCAACACTGTGTATAACATGCAAGTCTTCCTTCAGAAATAGTGATATAAAACACCCGTGCCTCGTTTGCATATTTAAACATATAAATGTAAGGAATTATTATTAAACGTGCAGTACGTAATGTTACTCATGTCATAAATGTATGGGAAACACATCCCACAGCACAACCTCCTGAGCCCAACTTCAGTCTTACTCATCACCTGGACTTTAACTGCGTTTGTAGAAGGCACTGCAGCCAGACCGATGTACCCAAGTTAACTTAGGTCCAGGAGCGTGCGGCCGATGAAACCGTCTATAGCAAAATAAGCACAGATTGAGGCAGCAGCAGCTGTGGTGCTTGGCCTGTAGTGAGGTCACTAAATTCTAATACCAAGAATTTATCAAAGTCTACTAAAGGAAGTAGAACTTTTTGGTATTTTACTTTGAAATAGCCTTCCTAATAATATTTGGGGCTCGGACACACTTTTTTTTTTTGGTTTAAATTAGATTAAAATACATAGTTTAGTATTCACACAACACATCTAATAACCATGCATTCCAGTTATATGTGATTAAATACATAATCTTTTCTCTGAAATAATATGAACAGCAGCAGCTATGCTAAACTTTCTTTTCTTTTTATTTCCTGTTTCTATCTCAGGATGGACATCCCAAGGTTACTAGAGATTACACCAGCTCCAAACTGAATCCAAACTCACTTGTGAAGACTTCATATGACACCAACGCTCACAAAGACAGCTTACAGACGACGGCGACTGTACATGAACACACAAAACATTAGACACACAAAACAAATATTATCCTTATATTGCCTAAAAGGGTCAATTTGATGATTTTCAACCTTCTTTGTAATATTGCAACGTCTCTTATATCTGTAAATGAACAATATTTACTCTCTCTGAGTTATACCTGCATGTCCCCTTTTATTTGTAAGCAGCACTCCGAAGGATGATGCAAAATGAAATGAGATGAGATGAGATGAGATGAAATGAGTTTGGACAAAATGACACAGTGGAGCATCTAAATGAAAGCATGCTGTTTTGCATCAGTTTTGCTGGCAAATAAATGTAATCTTGGAGAAAGAATAAACATTGTTCTTTTACAAATATTACCAACAATATAACAATACAAAATGGATTGAACATTTTTTAACTTACCCTTTAAAAATGTTGAAAGTTAATGTTAACTGAACACAAAACTAGAGACTTGTTTAGTAAGATTTTATCAGAAAATATTTTAGAATTTTTATCATGCAATTTAAAACATTTTAATTGCTTAATTATTGTTTGCCTGGATTTATTTTGTGTTAATGTAACTCTTTTTAAAAAGTTTTTGGCATAAAGTTAGCCTGCGATGCTGACAGCACTGAACACATGACTTTTTATTATGAACTAGTAGATGCTCTTCCCCAGTGAGTCTCAGTCACCTCTGGCTTTTTAAACTGTAACCTTGAAACATGCATTTTCTGTAAACCTATTTTGAAATAAGTATTGTAAAAAAAAAAGTGCTATACTCATACAATATTTAACCATGCAAGTACTGCAGTAATGGTTATTTTTGTAGTTACTATGGTTTTACTGCAACAGTCATAGTTAAACCATGGTGATTGTAGTAAAACTACGGTTGATTTTGTTTTTACTATGGTTTTACTGCAAAAGCTGTAGTAAAATCATGGTTAATTTTCAAAAGACTACAAATAATCCTGAATTATCCACTTTTGATCAAAGCATCTGGTAAATGTTAATGTATTTGTACATGAAATATGAGATAAACGAAAATATGAATAAAGTTACATCTGTTCTTTAGAGTGGTGGTTATTATAAACCAGAGGCGGGAGCCGCGGGGGGTCTGTAACGATGAGCAAAACACCGGTGAACCACGTCCACGCAGAGCAGCCGGGATGCATCGTCCCAGCATCGTTCGGAGAGCATTTCCGATCAGAGGCCGAAGTCGCTGCGACATCTTCCCTATTAGCAAACGCTCCCTGAGCGATATTGTGCCGATTGAATTTTGTAGATCGGGTCGACGTCGGCCCAACGTATGTGTGCTGTCTGGGTCGCGAACCCGCTTTGAACTCCCGAACTGATTCAAATGATTCACGATCCCGCTCCGAACTCCCAAACTGATTCGTGATCCCCAAACTGACTCAAATGATTCGCGAACTCGCTACGAACTCCCGAACTGATTCAAATGATTCGCGATCCCGCTACGAACTCCCGAACTGATTCAAATGATTCGCGATCCCCAACCTGACTCAAATGATTCGCGAACCCGCTACGAACTCCTGAACTGATTCGCGATCCCCAAACTGACTCAAATGATTCGCGATCCCGCTCCGAACTCCCAAACTGATTCGCGATCCCCAAACTGACACAAATGATTCGCGAACTCGCTACGAACTCCCGAACTGATTCAAATGATTCGTGATCCCGCTCCGAACTCCCGAACTGACTCAAATAATCTGTGAACCCGCTCCGAACTCTCGAACTGATTCAAATGATCCGCGAAGCCGCTCCGAACTCCCGAGCTGACTCAAATGATTCGCGATCCCCAAACTGACTCAAATGATTCGCGAACCCGCTACGAACTCCCTAACTGATTCAAATGATTTGCGATCCCGCTCTGAACTCCCGAACTGACTCAAATGATTCGCGAACCCCCTCCCAACTCCCAAACTGACTCTTCTGTGGGTTTTATTGTTGTGGGTCTGAATTTGGGCTTCTGGGATCTCAAAAAAGAAACATTTTCAATCTCCAAAGGTGACCGTTATGACAACACACTCTTAGAAAAAAGGGTTCATTGGGGTTCTATATAGAACCACAGGGTTCTTTACTCAACTCCAAAGAACCTTTTATGGTAAAAGGTTCTATAATGACAAGAAAGAACCCTTTTGGCACAAAGGTTCTTTAGGCTATTATTCATTCATATATTACATCATTCTGCAACATTTTGTATTTGTAACTAAATTATTGTTTGTAGTAACTTAATATCACATTTTAATCATGCTGATTTTTGGAGAAAAACTGAAATGGCACTCTTCGTGTGATATTGATTAACTACATAAAATGATACATTTTCTAACCCCCATATCTTGAATTTTTGTGATCATTCACATGCATTCATAAATGCATTTGAATAGACTGAATAATGCAGTGAAAGAACACACTCAAAATGCACACGCGCACTAGTATGACTTCATCATGTAACTTTACATTAGCCTAGATGCGTGCACTTTTTAGGCACGATTTTTTTAGTTTTTGAATATACTTGATACTGTTAAAAGGCACATCATTAAAACAAAAAATACGACTTCACATATCACACCTAAACATGTGTGGAAAACATAATTAGAACTAGCTACTAAATTAGTTAAAAATGCCTATCCATACAGCTATGATCAGCTGTTCCTTCATATGGGCTAGTTGCATATCTCCGCCATCTTGGATTTCTGGTCTTGCGAGTGTATGCTTTGATATTTCCGGTTGTGCTAAACGCCAGTGCAGAGAACCGGAGAAATCCAAATATTACCTTCTATATATGTTTACAGGATTTATAATATCACTTCAAATGCAAATAAGATCTACACTGAGAGGAAAATTTAACTCATGGTGTGTACACACAGATACATAATATATTTTTTACCATACCAATTATGTAAATGTAAAAATTACTTATTTCTCGAAAATGTTTGTATTACAATGATTATTATTTGTTTAATGAAATATTCACCTTGTGAGACATGGGCTGTGATTTATCTTCACATTTCTCAATTGTGCACATACATTAGTTTGTTTCATCATCATTTTCACAATATATTTTATTATTTGACAGTCAACTTTGTGATGAGCAGATATTTGAGATGCCATCATTTTAAAGAATTGACAGCCACGATCACTTGATTGCATGTAGCTCTGTGAATGTGATAACAAAATTAAATAAAAATGTCTTGCTCTTGTAGAATAATGTTCTAATGAAGAATGTTTTACTCTTATTGACAGTTGTTTTGTAATATCAGGAGAAATACAAAGATGTTAAAATTGAGAGAGGGCTGCTCAGTTTCTCACAAAAACATTTGCACAATTCAAATGAAAGACGTGGAGGCAACCAGTCTTTAGATCTAGCATTCTGCATGCTTTAAATCAGATACAGAAATGATGTAGCTTGAACGAATAGCATTTTTATTTAAATTAACAACAGAGAGAAAGTGAGAAACTGCATGTGTGAATAATGTTTGTGTAGTGTCTCTTCAATAATCAAGCTGCAAGTTTAGTTACATCAAAAACAGATACATTTTTAGTTTTTAGTATGCTAAAAGCTATTTTATTAATGAATATTGCATTGATCACCAGTGTTTGGAATAACGCCGTTTAAAAGAACGGTGTTAGGTAACAATGTTATTTTTTCAGTAACGGGGTAATCTAATTAATTACTTTTCCCGTCGTTACAATGCCGTTAGAGAAATCTGAATCACCCACCGAATCTTGCAGAGAAGAAGAGCGTGAACAGGAGCTCATTTTGGTAAGTATTCTGATTAATTATCTCCCTTGACTTCATGCCTCCACGTCCCCCTGATAGCCTCAGAGACAGTAAAAGTTGTCTGGGAGCTTCTCCTCCTGTCCATATGGTAATTTCTCTACTGTGTGACAGAGAGTCGCTGGTTATGACGCAATCGTTAGCTTATTTTTACAAAAACTGCTTCTACGGGACCATAACGTAAGATACAAGGTAATGGAGCCTTTTATACATTTTCGTGTTTCTTTAGAAATAATTAATGGACAAATGGAGTCTTTAAACGCCTCAGATGTAAAGTTATTCGCTGTCAAAGTGACCCCAAAATGAATGGGAGTCAATGGAATGCTAACAGTAGGTGGGGGTCTGCTAGCCAATGGCGGGGCCCAGGGGTGCTTAAAAAAATATGAAACCCTGCCCCCCTGCTTTCCACTGCAGGAACTTTACCCAGGAACTAGGGACTTTGGGCCGGTATACTCTGTGTGTTTCCACCGCAGGAACCAGGAACTAAATAAAGTTCCGGGTCAAAAAATGCCCCTCAGAAAGTCACTGCTGGCAAGGTGGTACTTTTTCAAAGTTCCGGAACTTTCGGGGGCAGGACTTTGGCGCTAAACATCGTGATTGGTTGAGTTCACGCAGCTTTGTGATTTCATTGCAAAGTGTTCCTGTAGCTCAAGTGGTAGAGTTGGGTTGGGTGTTTGAATCCCAGGGAACACTTGTTAATTGGAAATTGTTAGCATGAATGCAATGTAAGTGCTTTGGATAAAAGCATCTGCAAAAAAATGCATATATGTAAAAAGCACCTAATGATGAGTGCTTTTCGAAACTCATTTTTGCGTTGCAAAATTATTCACTGCTTCGAAGCTATAAAGTGCGTATTGTGAATCATTTGACTGAAATCGTAACTTTGGAGCAGTTTGGCCAATCTTTTGATTTAGATCTGAACGGGTTTTGACAGTGGGGTAGCCAGAATTTTAAAGGGCACCTATTATGCAAAATCCACTTTTACAAGGTGTTTGGACAGAAATGTGTGCTGGAATTGTGTGTACACAGCCATAGAAAGATAAGAATCCAACCAGTCTTTTTTTTAAATCTTCATAAAACCAAACCAGGCTCAAAAAACAAGCGGTTTGGATCCTGACCTCAATATTAGGTGATATTGCAGTAGCCCCGCCCACCACTATTGACTGACAGGTGCTTATAAACACATCCTCAGCTCACTGATTTATTATATATTATAATATATAATATTCTGCTGACTCGAACCTCTGGCCTTACAAATACAAGTCTCTAACCACCATGCATGGTGCTTTTTCATATTTTAATATCTAAGAAATAAATAACTGCGAGAGTGGCTTGGGGCTGGAAAAGTCTGAGAGCTTCCTAAACACCAATCTTATTATTCTGCATTCATGTGAAGCTGAATCTGTCCAGCAGGGGGCAGCACATGATATAATCAGAGTGTGTTTGCGGTCCACAAAACATGATTCACAGACAATGAATGATTTATGATGTTTTATAAAGTTTTTAAACAAATGTATGCAATGATTATATACTAAAATATGCTCATTTTCATGGCTTTTATACTTGCCTGGAAGAATTAGATCAACACTTAATCGAAATCAATCTCTGCTCTGTAAGGCACGTGTGTAAAAGTCTGTAAAAGATGGTATTTTCACATTTAATAAACAAACAGCTTCACCTGAGAGTCTCAAATACAGCAGAATTCATATTTCATAATCTGGATCATCTTTGGCTCACATCTTCTGTATTTTTCTTTAATAAACACTTAAATCAGCTGGATTCGGTCTGCTTTATCGCTCATAATCATCTTGGGGATTTATAATACTGGCACTTTACTTGGTCTCTTGATGCACTTCCCAGAATCCTTTGCGTCAGGACTCATGTTCCTCTCTGTCTTTGACTGTTTCACGTCAGCGAAGCAGATTTTCCCTGAAGCTTATAATGATCATAACGAGCGACTGGCATCATACACCATCTGGATATTAAGTATGAGTTCATAGCTAAATAAACGTCACCTGTGCTGTACACAAGCATGTGTTTGGTGTTCAGTTGTTCCTGTAAAGTGCAAATGTCACACGTCGGGGGTCTGCGGTTCGGATCTATTTCTCATAGTTCCCAGAATCCTGTGCGCTCTTGTCGTCGGAGCTGACTGAGATCATGGTGCTGCTGATTTCACTGAATCGCTCCACGATGCACTGCGCCGTCAGACGCGCCTCGGGGTCGTGATCCCAGCACTCCTCTATACTGGAGCACAGCAGCTGGACGCCCTGATGATGAGCGTAAAAACAGATGAACAATACAAACACCATTCCACTGAATACACAAATAATGATGCAAAGAAATAAATGAATCATTCAAATAAATAACAAAGATTTAAAAAATACAATTTTATTAAAAATGATATTAAAACATCATATTGAAATAAAATAAATAATAAAAATGAGTAAAAAAACTGATTTAAATAAATAAAAATAAGATTAAACTAAATATATTAATGATTAACATGAATTAATGAATGATTAAATTAAATGACTTATAAATAATAAAAACAATAGATTTAAATATACAATACAAATTATATTTAAATAATTAAATTGAGTAATAAATAAATACTACATCTACCAGTATAGTACTAGAGTGAGCATAATAAAATATATATAAATAAAAAATATAATATTTCATTAAAACCAATAAAAATGTATTTAAATAAATAATAAAGTTTAGATATAAATAATACATAATATACCAATAATATACAATACACTTTAAATATATATATATATATATATATATTTAAAAATCATATAATATTTGATTAAAATCAATACAAATAAAATAAATAATACAATGTATATTTAAATAATTAAGTAGATTTAAAAATCTTAAATCTGCCAGTACAATACTTTAGTGAGTAGATATTTAATATTGTAGTTTTTATTTTATATTATAGTTTTTGTTAATATATTTTTTACATTAAAATAAATTTTTATATATTTTTCGCTTTTATACTGATTTTAGTGAGTTTTATTAATTTTGTGGCATTTTTTCTTTTTTTAGAATAATAGGTCTATATTGTTTTATTTAAGTCTAAGTTATTTTAGTTATGCATTAGTTATATGCTAAACTAAATGAAAATGAGAAATGTTGCTTTGGACACTAGATGAAAAAAAATAAGTTTAATACTTATATTTTATTTCAGTTAACATTCATTTTATTTCAAGTAGAAAGTTTCAGTTTTAGTTAACTGTTATAACCCTGCTGTAAATAAAAAGGTCTGAATCTGATCAGTTGTATTGTTTCAGCAGCACCAGAAGGTTCCTGGGGTCTGTGGGGCGCTGGTTTACTGAAGCCTCAGGCTCTGTGAGACTAGTTTAGCTAGTTACCGTGTGGTTAGTCCAGCTGGCCGGTATCTCAGGTCTCAGTTCGTCTCTGATGACGTCGTCCTTCATGCTCTCCACACACAGATGATCCTTCAGCTTCCCGAACGGAGGCTTGTATTCCCGCACATCTGCACACACACACACACACACACCAGCATTAGGTCTGTGCTCAGAGCGGCGGGGAATCCCTGGAGAATTGCATTGTGGTAAGTGTGTCAGCAGGGTTTTAACCAGCCATTCACAACAAGCAACACAAATCTGGTAGTTTACCACAGCAAATACTCTAGAATCTGAAAAACCTTTAAACAACAACAACAAAGAGGAAGTGCATGGTTCAGGTACAGGAAGTGGGCTGTGTGACATGACACGTGTAACGGCTCATGACAGCGGTACTTCCTGTTTCAATATTTATATATGTTAAAGACAAAAAAAAAAAGTTATTTTTAATACAATGTATTACACATTTATTCATATTATTACAATATGATATAATTACAACTATTTAAAATACACACACATAATCTTTTTATATTTTTATAATAAAATAATTTTTATAATTAATCAAATGTACAGAAGTTATAATATCATATCATATAAATGGTATATATAAAATACATGTAATATAATTATGTACATATATAAATATATATAAAATATAATATTTAATGCATTTGCTTAATATAATATATATTTGATTTATATTATTATTATAATTATATTTTTATATTCTCTCTCTCTCTCTCTCTCTCTCTATATATATATATATATATAAATTATTTGTAGAATAATATTTTAAAATAATAAATAAAAATACAATAATATTTTTAGGTATTAACACTATATTCAACTATATATATCTTTTACATATTTATGTATTTATATTTAATTATAAATATATTAAAGATATTTTAAAGGTTTAAATGTTATATTAAATATTACATTAAGATTGTATATATAAATAGAAATGTTATTAAATAGAATAATCAATATTACAATTTTATAGTGTTTAAATATTGATTATTCTATTTAATAACATAATAAATTTATAATATATTTTTAACAGAAAATCATATTTAATGCTGTATAATGTATTATATTACATTATATTATAATGTGTAATATATATAATTAACAAATTTTATTAAAAATAACTAATCTTAATTTATCTATCTAACTATCTTAATTTTAAATCAGACAGGGGAAGGGGTGTTTATTTTTAAATATTTATACATAATTTCTATGACAAATTCTCTGGAGACCATGAGGAAGATCTGCTGTGGTCTGTGGACTGAGATCAGGTGAGATGGACAGAGATTTGTCGTTCAGTGTGTGTGTGTTCACGTGTGTGTGTGTGTGTGTGTGATATGGTGAGTGTAACCACTGAAGGACGTTTCTCACCGCCGATGGCGCTGCATCTGGACGTGATTTCCCACAGAACCAGAGCCATGGAGTAAACGTCAGCCTGTTTGAAGGACTCGATGTTCTCCAGGTCCATCCTGGACTCCAGCACCTCAGGAGCCATATATCTGGCCGTTCCCACCTGAGAAAGACAGACAACACGTCCTGAAAACACTCCCAACTTATTTAATGAGAACTTACACTCAACTTAAACACATTATTATGATAGATTTTAAGATAGATGTTTAGGACGTAATGTAAAATACAGACTTTTATTTTGAAATGCTTGTTTTTCCAGCTGTACAATGAGTTACAAAGAACTAAAAACACATTCTATTGCTTTAAATTACTGTAAATGCTTTCATTTAAAAAAAAATTCTGGACTGGACTTTGAGAAAATATGAGCATTTGTTGCACCATGCAACTTCCTCTTTAAATATAATGCTTTAATTCCTACATAATCATCATTATTATTATTGAGTGTGTGGTTCAAACAGACGTTACTTTCTCTTACAGTCTTTGATGTTGTTTTATTATTTTTAAACCATCACTGTACTAAGAAAAAAAAAACTATGGCATAAAACCAAACACTGATTGTAATTAATGTGAAAACTGTTTTGTATCTGCTAGCTATGAAGTTTATTAGAAATTTAGCACTGACATTTTCATACAAATATTTTAATAGAGAAATGCAATGAATTACTAATACTATATAAAAAACCAAATACATAATTATTATATAAGAATAATTGAATTTTTTACATGTAAAAAATAAATTGTATATATATATAATTTTACATTTACATATTTTAATAATCATATATATATATATATATATATGTATATATATATATATATATATATATATATATATGTATATATATATATATATATGTATATATATATATATATATAAATTAGTTAATATGATTCTAATTATAAATTAATACATACTGTTTTTGTACATTATATCTAATTTGTTATATTTTTTTAAACAACTTTTTAAAATGAAAAACATTTAATGGAATAGTATTATTAAATAAAAAAATAATACACTAACAATTAAATTTTTATTATATATATAAACAATTTGATATATCATTTATTATGATGATTATAATTATATTATAAGACCACATACTATCTAAAAAGTTTTATGATTTCATATATATAAACAACATATTGAACATATAAATTACATCATTTAAGTTATAATATACTTATACATTTATATCTAGTTTTTATCGATTTGTTGAAACACTGAGCTGTATTAGCATAATTCTGTGGGGCTGAGGAGGGAAGATATGTTTTCTTGAAAGAAAACAATTCCTGAAGTTTTCCTGAAGATGCCGCAGGGTTGCTAGCACAACACTGATTAGCTTCTCACCTGTCCGCTGTTGGCCAGTTCTTCAGGAGACATGGAGTTATCGAGTCTCAGACTGAGACCGAAGTCGCACAGACAGCAGCTGAGGTCTGCTTTCACCAGGACGTTTGCGCTCTTCAGGTCCCGGTGTGCGATGGGCGCTTTGGAGCGTCCGCACAGAGTCCGGTCAGCATGGAGATGAGCCACGCCCCTCGCCAGAGACCCACCCATTCGGCACAGCTCGTCCCAGCCAATCACGTGCTGCGTCAGGAACTCCTGCAGGTTTCCTCGCTCGTGATAGGCTGTTATCAACCAATAGCATTGCTCGGCCTTCCGGTCCTCGGCGGTTAGAAACTGAAGCACGTTTTCGTGCCGTAGCTCAGTGTCTGAGAAAATCTCCCACTCGGTTTTCCACGAGGCGTATTCTTCGTACGGAAATATCTTCACCGCTACCTTCTGGAAGGATTCGTCCTTCGCTCCCTGCTTGAGTTTGGCTCTGTAGACTTCAGCGAAGCGGCCTTTCCCCACAATAGCGTCCAGCTGGATCGGGAGTAACTCGGTGTTGTGGTTCAGGCTGTTGGCCGAGCTGCTGTCGGATCGGTCGTCGTCGCTCACGATGATCGCGCAGGTCTCGCTGTCGATGCCTTTGGTTTTGGGCGCTTTGAGGTTGTGCTGGTGAAACATGTGAAAGCAGTAGAAGGCCGAAAGGAGAACGACGACAGCGATCAGGACGGGAAACAGACTGACCAACAGCACCGATCGGAGACTCCTCTTACTGAGAGGAGATTCGGTTCCTGGAGGAGATGAAACTGGAAAATGATCACATACCTGGGGTTATTATCGCTAACTAAAAACTATTACATGTTGACGAAATGAAGTTAAAAATAAAATATAAATATTAGATGAAATACTCAAAGTAAAGGAACATTATGAACGTCGGCTTGGCAAAAAAAAACTAAAATACGTTTAAGCTGGAGCTCTTAAACTTAAAATGTGAAAAAAATAAAAATAAATTAGCAATATACAAAAATCATCATAAAAGCCCAACTAGTAATACAAATAATAAAATAATAAAAATATTAACAAAAATGTAATTAGTATACAAATAATAATAATAATAATAATTTATTTCAGAGGAAAATTATAAGAAAAATATTTATGTCATTGAAGAATTTGTTTAAGCGGCCATAATTATGGACATGATTAGGTGCCATAATTAATTAGTCATTAATTAAAACAAAGCTGTGATGCGTGCCGTTACATAATACATAAAAATATTTTTTTTGAAAATTATTTTAAAACAATTTCTCAGAAAACCAAACTTTTTATGTCACTATGCTTTTATATGTTTAGATATCTGTACTGGAAAGCAAGACCAAAATAGACACTGAATGTCACATTTGCAGTGTTTGCATTCAGACGAATAGATATTTTCTGCACCAAAAGTTTCCCTCCAGAATCACATGATGCAGCTTCCTGTTTAACCCCGTCTAAAACTAGATTCTTGCCATTTCTGAAGCAGAAATAAACATGAGTGGTGCTTTCCTTGTGCAAAACCACATAATGTTATGCATTACAGTTAACAGAGTGATGTGCGGTCCAAGACAAACTGCTCACGTGCACACGCAGAAATAACACACGACTATAAAACAACATTTCTGCCTGTGATGATCTATAAACACAGACAGGAAACCACACGTCTGAAGGCTTCAGCAGCTCTACAGAGACATTTTAGGAAACCACTTACACAATTGACCCAACAATAGCTTTCAAAAGGACTTACAAACAGTGTGAAAGAGACAAAACTGTGACATAAGAGTCTTAATATTCTTATTCTGTTTTGAGAACGACACACTTGTTTTTGAAAGAGTCTCCTCTGCTCAAAAAGGATGCATTTATTTAATTAATAATACTGTAAAATTGTGAAATATTATTAGAATTAGAATAGCGGTTTTCTGTGTGAATCTGTGTTAAAGTGTAATTTATTTCTGTGATGCACAGCTGTATTTTCAGCATCATTCCTCCAGTCTTCAGTGTCACATGATCTTCAGAAATCAGAATAATATGATGATTTGCTGAAACATTTCTGATTATTATCAATGTTGAAAACAGTCGTGCAAACTTAGATGCATTCAATTTTTCAGGATTCACAGATTAATAGAATGTTCTCAAAAGAGCAGCATTTATTTGAAATAGAAATCCGTTGTAACATCATAGCTCACTTTTGATCAATTGAATGCATCCTTGATTAATAAAAGTGTTCATGTCTTGAGCGTCTCACCGTCAGTGAAGAACAGCCGATCGTTGCACTCTTCCTCATTGCAGGAGCAGATGTAAAACTCCTCCTTCATGTCCTCCACCTGCTTCATCTGACAGACGGTGTTGTTGTAGTCCGTCAGATACTGGCCGTAAAACGGGAGCGCCGGATTGTGACACACCGTCTCGATGATGGCGTTCCCTTCACTTCTCCTCCTGAAACACAACATGCACACTGTGAGCTGATTGGCTATTTCTCAGCTATGTTCACTTAAATCAGAAGTTGTTGATTTTAAAGTCTAATAAATGGTTAAACGGCTGGTCAATGGTTAAATATTAGAGAGAAAAAAAGAAAAATAAATCCTAGAGACATCAGCAGTGTTGGTATCAGTGACACTCGCCTTCAGTCGTAAACAAAAAGATGCCATTACACAAATACGTTAAAGATTGAATGTGAAATTACTGCAATATAAAAGTATATTTAAAAACTTTAATGTTTGGTAGGATTAATTGAGATACATACATAGTCGTGACAGACTGAGCGAACACAGAGAGTTCACAAAGCTAAGGATGAATGTCTAGACGGCAGTGCTAATGGACAGAGAGTAGATGACTCTGCTTCTCAACAGTGTTATTTTAGCATCGCTGAGATTCAGATTTGCAGATTGAGTCTGTAAACAGAGACACAGATGTAAAACACGTACCAGGCGCTGACGCACACCTCGTCGGGATTCTCGCAGATGGAGGTGATGTTACACGAGGATTCGCAGACGCCGGTGGCGTTACACGCCGTGGATTCAACGTCACAGAACTTACAGAGCTGAGGGAGTCTGAAGACTTTCGTTTCTGAAGTACGCACTGCAAAAACACAGAGAGAAATGTTTCCATATTATTCATTCCCTGCATTACAATCACTTTAAATGAATTACACACACTATTTACTCAAACTGGAAACCAGCATGTAGAAAATGCTGACACTTTTGACAAATCTTTACCCAGCTCTATAAAACTAGCCCTTTTATACACATGTATTTATCTGGTAACACTTTACAATAAGCTTTCGTTTTTTTAAACCGTAGTCGTGTTATGTTAGTTAACATTAATAACCAACAAATATAACTTTTCATCATCCTTATTAATGCCCACTTCAACATTTACTAATACATTTCAAAATCCCCCCAAAATATTGGTTGATATTAGTTCATTTAGTTTAATTTAATGTGGTATTTTTATTTTTTAATACACACGCACACACACACACACACACACACACACACACACACACAAGCAGTTGTTTTTGTTTTGTTTCGAATTAGATTGCATCATTTCAGGACTGAAATTCGCTCTGAATGAACATGTACATTCACTCTCTGACAGCAGGTGGCGCTAATGTAACAGCATTGATACAGCGTTTGCTCGGTCACCTATCCACCTTATTTGTCAACGCAGAAGTAAGCTGTTTTCTGTGAATGTGTGAGATTTCCGTTTCTTTAGCAGCTGTAGAGGAATAAGGGGAAGAATAAACACGTGCAATAAATGCTAAAACTGTTTGCACTTCAAACCAGTGTGTTCATAGTCAAGATAATACAATGCAATAATATAGTGACACACATTTTTGTCATGTAAAGCAGCAAAAAGAGCTATACCGAGCAGCTAAAAGTAGCAGATGACAACAGAAGCAAGACATATAAAAGTCACAAATGGCTTACAGCAAGTATAAGGTGGATAATTAAGGGATCACGCATAAATCTGCGGAGGCAACCTCTGCTTCAAATCAGCTGGTTCTTTGCCACTACGTCGTGCATTAAAATCATTTAATGCACAGCTAGCCATGCATTATCCTGCTTATACCATGGTCATTTGTCAGCAGTGACAAGTTAAAGCTGTTTATGTTGTCAGAGCAGTATTCGACCGGACCTACACCTAATGAAGACCTCAAACACCCATTCAATGACAAATGATGCATGAGAAACCACACTCACGACGTCTACACTCACATAGAACTAAATCGTAGTCGTTATCAGGTTTGTTGAGCAGCATGTGTTCGTTGCACTCGTGTCCCGTACAGGCACACAGACGGAGGATACGCCCTTTCACGAATCTGATGGTCAGCACACAGTCTGAGCTGCTGAAGTTGTCCAGCTTCACGCCGTACAGCGGCTGCATCGGGTCATGACACATCGTCTCCACCATCACAACTCCATCCTCCCTCCACCTGGAAGAGAGAAATCAAGTTAATTCAGTACTTAGCATGCTACTCATACTTATTCTGCACTATGATGTATAGTCAGCAAAGCATGCAGAGTCAATATCCTGATGCTTTATTACATTTGTCAAAATGTGTAGAATTATAACAGAACTCATTGTGATTAATACAGTATCCCAAAATGCAATGAGCTCTACCTATTATTTCCAGTGCTACAAATAAACCGGAAATTATATGGTAAAACTGTAAAATCTCATCTCGACTGTCAAAAGTAAATAAAAAATTTAATATATTTTATATGCATCCGTTATATATAAAATATTCAAAATATTTTCATGCATAAATACATATTGAAGTAACGAAAACGTATTATGGTTGTTATTATAGTTAGCTAAAACTACTTGAAATAAAATATTTATTTTTAAACCTTTTAATTTATATTGTTTCAGTTAGATGCAACTTGCAAATGTTTTTCATCTACTAAAATACTAAATAAAGTATTTTAATGAAAACTGTAAAGACATTCACAAAATATATACAAATAGCACTTATACAAAGTGCTGTCAAACGATTAATCGCGTCCAAAATAAAAGTGTTGTTTACATAATATATATATGTGTACTGTGTATATTTATTATGTATATATAAATACAAACACATTCAGTATATATTTTGAAAATATTTACATGTATTCACGTTCATATAATTTATATTATGCATAAATATATTTAATATATAAACATAACATTTTTCTTAAATATATACATGCATGTGTGTGTATTTATATAAACATAATAAATATACACAGTTCACACACATATATAATGTAAGCAAACAATTATTTTGGATGTGATTAATCGCAATTAATAATTAACATAGTAGGCACAATATATAGTACAGTTTTAAAAGTAGTATGTGAAATAGTGTCCAGTAATCATACAGTAAAAGTAACAGGAAGTCAGTCAGCTGATTTACACCAGTGTTTGTATATTTTGGGTTCTTGTTCCTTTATCTTCTGCTGCATGGAAAATGAAACAAGCTAATGTTGTGCTTTCTCTTTTCATGTAATAATCACAAACCAAACTACAACACCCATAATGCAGCAGTGTACAGGTCTGTTTGCATCTATTATGCATCTATATATATCAAAGACGGTTTAGAAAAAGAGTTATTGTAGTTAGGTTTTGTAGTTAACGTCACAGAAGAAACTTTTACATTTCTCTGTTTCTTTACATCCATCTACGTTCTGGTGCTAACATTAATAACTTCATGAATCTGTAACGAACTAACTGTAAAGAAATCACTCACCCAAAAAATGCAAATGACAGAGTAAATGAGGAGAGAATGTTTGGGGTGCACTGAGAAATTAAATAAAAAAATAAATATGATTTGCTATCAGCAAACTGTCTTTATGCTTATTTGTTAAAGGAATCATTCAGCCAAAAATGAAAATTTGTTAAAAATATACTCACCCTGAGTCAATTCATGTTGTAGATTAGTTCGTTTTTTTATCAAATTGGGAGAAATGTAGCATTGCATCACTTGCTCTGCAGTGAATGGGTGCCGTCAGAATGAGAGGCCAAACAGCTGATTAAAAACATCACAATAATCCACAGCACTCCAGTCCATCAGTTAACATCTGGAGAAGACAAAAGCTGAAACAAATCCATCATAAAGACGTTTTTGACAAATTTTTGGCTTGTAAACGGTGCTCGTTCTGTGCAGATTTCTCTCCTAGTTCAGACCAAACCACTTTTTCACTGAAGGAAGCAATATTATGGATAGAGGACTGCCGTTTTAGCAAAAAACAACAGTTTAAAGTGATGGATGATGGATTTGTTTTTGTCTTCTCCAGATGTTAACTGATGGACTGGAGTGGATTATTGTGATGTTTGTATCAGCTGTTTGGACTCTGATTCTGACGGCACCCATTCACTGCAGAGCAAGTGATGCTATGCTACATTTCTCCAAACCTGATGAAGAAACAAACTCATCTATGTCTTGAATGATCTCAAGAGTGAGTAAATCGTCAGCTAATGTTCATCTGTAGGTGAACTATTGCTTTAAGTGAAGAATGCTGCATCACGTCTAAGAGCGTGTTGGAACAGACCCCAGTGTGATTCATGCTCACGAGTGCATCATACCAGACGGCGGCGCAGACGTCATCTGGATTCGGGCAGACCTTTGGGAAGCTGCAGTTCGCGATGCACTGATACGACTTGCAGATCGCCGGCTGAGGGTCACATGACTTACACACAGCGTGTGGATTGGCTGTGTGGAGCAGAGCTGATGCACCTGAGATAGAACAGTATTTAGATACAATTATAGCTTTTATCAATATTTAGAATTTGTTTTTACTTTTATATGTTCATTTGTAGTAATGTTATGCAATTTTTATAATTTTATTAAATGTCTATATAATTTTTGTAATAATTTTGATAAATAAACTAACTGAAATTATGATTTTATAAATATTTTATTTCAGTCAATGTTTTTATTTTAGGTTACTTTCCATCAATTTTATTTTTAATGAACTATAACGACCCTGGATCAGGCAAAAGTATTGTGTTTTAAGAGGTTAGTTAATGGATGGTTGATATTTAATGTGATTTGTAAAAAGCTGACTTCATAGATACACGGAAAATCACCAAAACACCAGCTGATTCATAGACATTTTACAAACTGCACAAACTTTTCTACAGCAACAAGCATGTGATGACGTAACCGTCTCAACATTCGGCTGGACGTTGCTTCAGTGTCTGCGTCTGCCAGGAAAATAAACGCAAACACATGCTGCATCACTGTTAAATGTTGCTGCGGTAAATGCACACACGGCTTTGCGAAAAGAGATATTGGGATCTTCAGGATCTCTTAAATGCAACCGTAGGTTTAAGTTGGTACATGCTAAACCTGAGAAACATCTGTGTGGACGTACACTATGTTTGACTTTAGTGATGTACTATTATAAGCATTATGTTTTAATACAATTCATTATATTATTATAATATAATATAATATAATATATAATTATAAATATAATCAGGGTAAATAATTAGTCATTCTGCAGATACTATTACAGTTTATATTAATATTTTTATTTTTATACTTTCAGAATTCCTTTTTTTTTGCAACCTTTGGTGTTTTTCTAATTTCTATTAGTTTTTTTTTAAATATGTCTATACAGTTTTTATTTGCTTTATTTAATTTTTAGTTTCAGTTATTTTAGTTCATCCAGTTAAACTAAATTGTATTATTTATTATACAATTCATACAATAATAAATATAATTGATTATTTATTTGTTTTTAATTGTTATTATTGTTTCATTAACGTTGTTGCAGTAATGTACTTGTTACAGTATTATTATCAGTATAAGTACTGAGTAATATTAATTAACTATATGTACTTACTACATGTTAGGGTTAGGATTCGGCTAGGGTTACTTGCATGTAATTATGCATAATTCATTGTTATTTTAATAGTAAGTACATGTAACGTGTAACAAGGACACATTAAAATAAACTGTTACCGATTTTTTTTTTTTTGGCTTTAATTTCAGTATAATGGGGAAGAATGGTGATGCTTAATAATTCAAATCCTTTTATCATTATTATTTTTTAATTATCCTAATTTCATAATGTTATGTCTTACCCCGGCTATGTTACAACTAACCCGGACTATGGGGTAAATTATAACATTTCCCTCCCCAAACCATGCATATTCCGTTTGTGCTGCAAATATACCAGCTTCATCATGTAATAGCAGACACTTGTAACTATTGTGTATCATATTTTGAAAGCACTGGCTTATAATAACTCCAATAAAATAACCCCCCCCCCCCCCCCCCCTTTTTACTATCAGATACCCTTACTTCATCATGAAAGCAGCACAGTTACTGGTAAACCTGTGGTAAATATTAGACCCAGGTCCAATAGTTATGTTATATAGTTTTACGGTAGTAACAAAACATTGCCATGATTTTAAAGCATGCATAAATAAAACAATGACAAAACTGGATTCGTTTCAAACAAACACACATGCAGATACACACGCACGCACGCAGACGCACGAGGAAACGTGTGTGAGACTCGTTTTTCCGTAAGTTTCAGAAACTGAAAGAAAAACTAATAATTAATCTATTTAGACGCAATAAACAGTGAGTTTGACGCGACGCGACTCGCTGACGCTCCCGTGAAGCGCTCGCGCACACTGATCATAACTGCGTCAGAGTCAGCGCGGTAATGAGACTGAAGCGGAAACTCACCAGACACCAGACACACAAGAAGAACCGACCCAAAAGCGACGCGCTCCATCACCCGCTCCATCGCGTCTGAACCCCGGATCGATGCTCTTATATCGGCTCTGTCTCATTCTCCTCCCTCATCTGAGAGGAGCGCGCGGTGATGCACGTGAGACACGGAGGAGACAGGAAACGTGCGCGAGGAGCGAGCTCTGCCTCGGAGGGAGGAGGAAGCGTCTCTTTTCCCTGCTTTACTTTCTCAAAACCGGTACTGCTGCCTCTGTGTCAGTCCATACTGCGCTCACTCACTAGACAACACCTTGGGACAGCTCTAAAGCTGCAGTGCACCACATAGACGGCATTATAGGCATCATATAGGCCTACTGAGTTGCCTACATTTTAAGGCATATCAAGTGATTTTCCTATTAATTTGTCTATTATTCTCAAAACCTAGATAAACAACATTTCTAGGTGTCATTAGTCACCACACCTACAGAATTTCCCACTCATGCACAGGCTACGCCGCATTTCATGCATCATTATCTCAAAACTTTCTAGTTTACAACTAGCTGAGTTTACAACTTAACACGTCTGGGCATCACAGTTTCAAAACCTTGAGAGTTTTCTACATAGATGGCATTTTTAGTCACCAAAGTCTCAAAACGGACAGCTGCCTACAGTACATAGACAGCATTTCGGTGTATTCTCTAAACCTATTGAGGTGCCTATATATACCGCATTTTTTGTCTCAATATTGTCTCAAAACCTATTGAGTTTCCTACATTTAAGCATTATAGTCTCAAAACAGCTGCTTACATAAACAGCATTTCTGAGCATTGGTTTCTAGTGAAGTGCCTACATAGAAAACATTTTTAGGCTTTACAGTCTCAAAAACTAGTGAGTTTCCTACATAGACTGCATTGCTGGGCATTCTCAAAACCTAGTGAGGTGCCTATTGAAAACATTTTTAGACTGCATTTTTGGGCATAGTCTCAAAACCTATTGAGTTTCCTGCATTTCTGGGCATCATAGTCTCAAAAAGAGTTTCCTTTAGATGGCATTTTGGGGCATAGTCTCAAAACAGAGAGTTGCCAACATATACAGTATTTCTGAGCATTCTCAAAAACTAGTGAAGTGTCTACATAGAAAACAGTTTTAGGCAAAATAGTCTCAAAACCTGTTGATTTATTACATAGACAGCATTTCTTTACTTCATATTCTCAAAACCTATAGTGAGAAGCCTACGTTTTTTTTTTTTAAAACATCATAGTGTCAAAGTGTAGTGAGTTTCCTAATCAGACTGCATTTTTAGCACCATAGTCTCAAAATTTAGGGAGTTTCATACATATACAGCATTACTGGGAATCATTTTCTAATCTGAGAGTTGTCAACATATAATAAAGTTTAGGCACCATAATCTTAAACTGCCTACACAGACTGCATTTTTAGGCATCATAGTAAAAAAACTAAACAAAAAAACAATCTATATAGACAGCCTTTGGCACATGCCCTTTAACATAAAGAGCTGTTTACCAAGACATATTTTTTTGGCATCTCTAAAACCTATAAGAACCCTACATATATAGCATTTCTGGGCAATGTCTCAAAACCTAGTGAGTTGCCTACATAGACAGCATTTTAAGGCACATGTCATAACCTAATGAGCAGTCATAGGCACAAGTTTCAGGCATTTTAAAACATAGCAAGCTGCCTACATAGACAGCATTTTATATACATTTGCTCTCAAAAGTGACCTGTATGCCTGTTTAGACTGCATTTCTGAGCATGTGCCTCACATTGTGATCTTCACACCTACACAACATTGTTGGGCTTCCCAAACCTTGCAAACCGCCTACATACAGTAGTAAGACATCAGAAGCATTCTGTGAGCCACCTAACTTAACAGCATTTCTGAGCATCATAGGCACTTAAAGATGTTTTTGAAGTTCAGTCAAAGTCTATTATGTCATTGTTTAGGGCAAAATATGCTGTATGTCTAGGTGGCACAAAAGGTTTTGAGACGCATGCATTACCTAAACAAGTCATGAGTGAGAAAAACAAATCTAGACCGAAGAAAGAAAAGAGTGCTAAACAACTGATGCACATGGAGTAATATTAAGATAAGTCTTGTTTTGTTTTTCGAGAAATTGATCAATGTTAAGATGAATGTTTAAAATGAGAAAAATCTGCTAATGGGATCAGACAAATAAGCTTAATTCAAAGGGGAAACAAGTTTATTAGCATGCATAACACTTTTTATCTCATGCAGTTCTGATTTTAAAGTGAATGCATTCAGGTTTAATGATCTAAAGACCATTAATTAAGACGAAAACGATTAAGAAGGATTGTTGCAGTGTAAGAAATCACATGCCATAAGTGCAGTTTCGGTGGTTTTCATGACAAAATGATCTGCATTCCTGGAAATCAGTGCAATGCTTGCGAAACATGCTTTATTCCATGGAAAGGGTCGATTTTGAGAGCCAGAGGCTGGCTGATCAGTTGGTCTAGACAACTGTCTGTCTCTTTACAACCTTTAACTGGAAGTGAAGCAGATTGCAAAACATAAAAATGCACATTTTCTACATCTGTGTCACATACAGTAGCTTGCGCTGGAGAAACAAATTAATGTCTTCATAATAAATAACTGTGTCTAGAACATAATAAAACCCAGCTGCTTTTGTTTATGAACTCACACTGGGCTTTGAGTTTTTCATGATGAAGCTGCATCTCTCATAAATATATCAAAACTGCAGTTTCTTACATATACAGCATTTCTGAGCATTTTGAGCACATAGACAGCATTTTTAAGCAGTCTTAAAAACTATTGAGTTTTCTAGATATATATATATATATATATACAACCCGAATTCCGGAAAAGTTGGGACGTTTTTTAAATTTTAATAAAATGAAAACTAAAGGAATTTCAAATCACATGAGCCAATATTTTATTCACAATAGAACATAGATAACGTTGCAAATGTTTAAACTGAGAAATTTTACACTTTATCCACTTAATTAGCTCATTTAAAATGTAATGCCTGCTACAGGTCTCAAAAAAGTTGGCACGGGGGCAACAAATGGCTAAAAAAGCAAGCAGTTTTGAAAAGATTCAGCTGGGAGAACATCTAGTGATTAATTAAGTTAATTGATATCAGGTCTGTAACAAGATTAGCTATAAAAGCTTTGTCTTAGAGAAGCAGAGTCTCTCAGAAGTAAAGATGGGCAGAGGCTCTCCAATCTGTGAAAGACTGCGTAAAAAAATTGTGGAAAACTTTAAAAACAATGTTCCTCAACGTCAAATTGCAAAGGCTTTGCAAATCTCATCATCTACAGTGCATAACATCATCAAAAGATTCAGAGAAACTGGAGAAATCTCTGTGCGTAAGGGACAAGGCCGGAGACCTTTATTGGATGCCCGTGGTCTTCGGGCTCTCAGACGACACTGCATCACTCATCGGCATGATTGTGTCAATGACATTACTAAATGGGCCCAGGAATACTTTCAGAAACCACTGTCGGTAAACACAATCCGCCGTGCCATCAGCAGATGCCAACTAAAGCTCTATCATGCAAAAAGGAAGCCATATGTGAACATGGTCCAGAAGCGCCGTCATGTCCTGTGGGCCAAGGCTCATTTAAAATGGACTATTTCAAAGTGGAATAGTGTTTTATGGTCAGACGAGTCCAAATTTGACATTCTTGTTGGAAATCACGGACGCCGTGTCCTCCGGGCTAAAGAGGAGGGAGACCTTCCAGCATGTTATCAGCGTTCAGTTCAAAAGCCAGCATCTCTGATGGTATGGGGGTGCATAAGTGCATACGGTATGGGCAGCTTGCATGTTTTGGAAGGCTCTGTGAATGCTGAAAGGTATATAAAGGTTTTAGAGCAACATATGCTTCCCTCCAAACAACGTCTATTTCAGGGAAGGCCTTGTTTATTTCAGCAGGACAATGCAAAACCACATACTGCAGCTATAACAACAGCATGGCTTCGTCGTAGAAGAGTCCGGGTGCTAACCTGGCCTGCCTGCAGTCCAGATCATTCACCTATAGAGAACATTTGGCGCATCATTAAACGAAAAATACGTCAAAGACGACCACGAACTCTTCAGCAGCTGGAAATCTATATAAGGCAAGAATGGGACCAAATTCCAACAGCAAAACTCCAGCAACTCATAGCCTCAATGCCCAGACGTCTTCAAACTGTTTTGAAAAGAAAAGGAGATGCTACACCATGGTAAACATGCCCCGTCCCAACTATTTTGAGACCTGTAGCAGAAATCAAAATTGAAATGAGCTCATTTTGTGCATAAAATTGTAAACTTTCTCAGTTTAAACATTTGCTATGTTATCTATGTTCTATTGTGAATAAAATATTGGCTCATGTGATTTGAAAGTCTTTTAGTTTTCATTTTATTAAAATTTAAAAAACGTCCCAACTTTTCCGGAATTCGGGTTGTGTAACATTTTTAGGCAGTTTTATATCATTTTAATGCAATGATTATAAACTTGAGTTTAACTGCATTGCATGGCTATATTTATCCCAAACACAACTGGAAATACATTTCCAAAACAAAGCTGCAAAAAGCCACTGACTTGTTAAATTAATGCAATATGTGATTTTGCATATATATATTTTGTAACGGAATCATTCTTTTAAACCCCCCATAAATCTCTTTTTTATGTTTGTAGGCACATATTGTAATCATCATCACTTGCACTAGGTTTTAATGTTCAGTGTTTGTCGTTCTGAATGATTCCTCAAGCCATGTGTCTTGAGGTGTTATTGAACTGATGCTTGTGTTGACTTGCAGTAAATCTGTCACTTTTGTTTTTTTTACTGTAAGAGGCTTCATTAGCTGTTCTAAACGCAGCGTCTATCGTCTCGAGATGTCTATAAATCAGACAGACTGTCTGCAGACTGATCAAAGTTCCCTAAACGCTCTCTGAACAGCGAGATGTGTGGTAAGACAGAGAGACAGTGCATGTCTGAGAGCTTTATCACATCAGATCTTTGAAAGACATTCACCGACTGACGGCCAATACTCACTTTTTATTTATTTTTTTGCACACTGTTCTCTTATTGTAGTATGTACTGTACTATGAATGATTTCACATTATAGAAAAAGTTTTGGTTAATCACATTTATGACACACCAAGTCATAACTGTTAGATTAAAAAGTTATAAATGACACATTTCATCATATTTATAACTTAAAATGTCAATGATGACATAAAAAGTCAGAATTATGCCTTTTTGCATTTTTTATGCATTTTTAATCATAATTAAGACTTAGTCATGATTTCCCATGCCAGTCAAAATTATGACTTTTTTAATCAGAATTGTAAGTTTTCATCTCATAATTATGACCCGTCATAATTTCGACTTAATTTTACAAATATGGTGTATGCCATAATTAGACTTTTTGTCATTTTTTACTTTAAATTTCATAAAAATCGACTTAATATGATTTCTTATGTGATATAAATAGGCATCCATATAAAAAAAAAAACAGTGAACTTTGAATAATATATTTTCTTATTTATTTTGATTTTGGGGTGAAATACATAATATCTTCATGATATCTATCCAATAACTAAGGAAGGACATCAAAGAATCTGAAAAATAGAGCAGAAAAAAACAAAAACAAAGCAGAAATATAGATATTAATGGGATAGCTGACGAAAACAGAGATCCTGAAGACATGTTTCGTGGCACATAAACCTGCTAAAACAATAAAAATTTGAGTGAATAAAAAGTATGATAGTATATAAATAAAACTAACATAACACTGGTTGCTCTCAACGATCAATTCCCAGGGAATGCATGAACTGGTCACAATGCAATGTAAGTGGTTTTGTATAAAAGCATCTGCCAGATACATTAACGTGAACAGACTGCCTTTGCATTGTTCATGCATGTATGTAATAACCACAAAGCAATCTGAATCCTGACAATGGGGTGATTAGTAATAACCCAACCTGCCGTTAACATCCGTCACATCAGCACAATGCTCCTGCCGTGGTTTTACTTCCTATAAAGCAGTGCTGTGTGTTAATTGTGGTTGATGTTCAGACTGTCTTCCATCCACATCAATTATGAATCATTGGACATTTTCAAAACAGTGCTAGAAATAGCTGCAGACTATTGGTCACACATTAGTCCGGCATACAGCTCCCATTCTAACCTCTGACCAAGATCACATGCATCTCAATGTGTTTTTCTACAACATCCACAACTTATAAAACGCGTCTTAAAAATAAAAATTCTGTCCAGTATCAGTTCATCATCATATGAGCAATGCAAATGTTCATAGCAATCATTTTAACTAATTTAAGTTGCACTAACATCCAATCTGATGGTGTTTTATACTGTATATATGCAAAGTATAGGATTTAATGAGAAATGATGCGGAAATGAAGAGAAAACATTCCCTCTCACTCTCGGTTCTAGAATTGAATCACAACGAGATTCTCAATGATGGTAGATTACATATGTTTATGAATCAGGAGATCGTTTCAGATTCAAATTCTTTCTTAATATTTGAGTGAGTGTTTCCCCTCACAGACACTAAAACATTTGATCAAGTGTTCATGTAAATGTGTGCTGTGATATGTGTGCCTGTAATGACACATATATCTTCGTGCTCATGTACCATGTGACTGTAGTCTCTCTCTCTCTCTCGCTCTCATTCTCTCTCTCTCGCTCTCTCTCTCTCTCTCGCTCTCTCTCTCTCTCTCCATCCTACATTTCCTGTATTTTGACGTCTGCTGCCATGGAAACCAGAACATGTAGTTTTGGAATGTCTAGAAACAGTGTGTGAGAGAGAGAGAGAGAGAGAGAGATTTAGACATGTTAGAACAAGTACTATGTTAAGATCTAAAGAAATATCATAAACTTCTAGGACAACCACCTAGAAGTACATTACAATAGTCCATTCTAGAGGTCATGAATGCATGAACTAGCTTTTCTGCATCAGAAACAGATAACATGTTTCAGGAAGAATGCTGTTTTTGTAACATGTGAAATATGATTTTCAAAAGACAAGTTGCGGTCTAAAATGTCACCTAAGTTTCTGACTGTAAATATAATACTTATTAGTTCCATAAGTAATATCTCTGTCTTTATCTCTTATTTTTAACACACTCTGTCATCTTAGATAATTTAAAAGTTTCATCTAGTCTCGTTGAGATATATAGCTGAGTATCATCAGCATAACAGTGGAAACTAATCCCGAATTTTCTAATAATATTATCAAGGGACAACATGTATATTGAGAATAGAAGGGGACCTAGGACGGATCCTTGTGGCACTCCATATTTTACTGGTGATAAATGAGATGCCTCCCCATTTAAAATAAACAAAATGGTAGCGATCAGACAGGAATGGAAGATTTGAAATGGGTCTGTAATTTGCCAGTTCACTAGGATCTAGTTTCTTAATAAGAGGCTTAATCACCGCCAGCTTAAATGGTTTTGGGACGTGACCTAAAGATAACGATGAGTTGCTACAGGTAACAACTCTTTCAGTATTTTAGTGGGTACAGCTTCTAACAGGCAAGTTGTTGGTTTAGATACAGTGATATGTTTATCTGTCCTATAGCTGTAAATCACTACGATTTTTCTTTGGGTGCAATGAATGAAGCTGAATTACAAGATGCTGTTGATTTTACATTTGTTATGTATTTCTAATGCTATCTATTTTATCAGTGAATAAATTCCTAGAGTCATTACTAATTAACTGTGAGGGAATATTTAGTTTGTGGGACGTCTGATTATTTGTTAATCTAGCCACTGTGCTAAATAAAAACCTTGGATTGTTTTGGTTATTTTCAATGAGTTTGTGGATATGCTCTGCCCTAGCAGTTTTTAGAGCCTGTCTATAGCTGGACATACTGTTTTTCCATGCAATTCTAAAAACTTCCAGTTAGTTTTTCTCCATTTGCATTCAAGACTACGAGTTTCTTTCTTGAGAGAGTGAGTATTACTGTTATACCATGGCACAGTACGTTTTTCTCTAACCTTTTTCAATTTGATGGGGGCAACAGCTTCTAATGTATTACAGAATATAGTACCCATATTTCATCTAGTTCATGTGTATTTATGAGTACACAGAGCAGTTGAAATAAATCAGGCTGGTTATTTGTGAATCTATCTTTAGTGGTTGAAACAACAGATCTTCCTGGATGATAACGCAGAGCCATATAGTTATTATCAGTAATACGCAGCATGCATGATACAAGGAAATGGTCAGTAACATTATGACCTAGAGGTATGATATCTAAGATCAATTTCATGTGATATAATTAAATCTAGTGTATGATTAAAACAAAGAGTGGGTCCAGATTACATTTTGCTTGACCCTAAAAGAGTCTGTAAACTCAAGTCCTAACACATAATTTATATTATCAATGTGAATGTTAAAGTCTCCGATAATTAGTGCTTTATAAACATTAACCAATAGTTCTGAGAGGAAATCTGCAAATTCATTTAGGAAATCTGCATACGGCCCTGGTGGTCTATTCATGGTTAACAGAGCAAGAGATAAGAGAGATTTGTTTTCTGCATATCTGATGGTGTAACATTAAGCAGAAGTACTTAAACCTGTATCCTGTTGTCTGGGTAATATTGAGAATATCTCTGGATATTGTTTCAACACTGATCTGACGGGGCTCATGTTTATAGCTTGGTGGAGTAGACTCATTTAGACCAACATAGTCATTTGTTTTGAGCATTTTTCTGGATTAACCACTAGCAGATTTTTTATCTAGACCCTGCAATAAATGTATATTTTTTTATAGATTTATCTTTATAGATTGGACAACGTAGCGTCTTTGTAATTCTTTCAACATGTCGTTCTGACAGCTGAGAGAATCAAAAAAATAATGAGAATCATTACAACAGAGGAAATGTTGTGCAACTACAGTATATTGAGAAATTACACACATAAATAATAATCCAGTTTCAATATCAGATCAGCTAAAAACAGATGTTTTACAGAAAACGGAGAGGGGGTTATATCACTTCCCAAAAATAAGAGGGAGATCTGCTTACATCATTTTAACACACACACACACAGACACACACACATCTGGTTAAGTTTAATTAACAGTCAAAAGTCATCAAGGCTGCATTTACTTAACAAAAAAATAATGTAAAATTATGAAATATTATTGCAATTCAAAATAGCTGTGTTCTATGTGAATATATATGTGATTATATGTTAAAATGTAATCAAAGCTGAATTTTTCTCCAGTCTTCTGCTAAATAGGGTGAAACATCTACCAATAACACTTCTTCGGAGAACTTTGTCATTATATCAGTGGTGATCGGCGATCCTGTGGGATAAACTCAAATCCTGAAAAATAAACAGGAAAAAAAATGGTATTTCAAGAATGCAATAGTTCACTATTTAGGTCACACGTTATTTTAGCTTCAAGTCTCACTATTAACAAACCATTAACTATGACTTTTGCATCAATAAACTTCTAGTTTGCTGCTTATTAATAGTTAGTAAGGTAGTTGTTAAGGGTAGGGTGTATAATATGCTCATGTATAATAAATGTTTTAAGTACTAATATACAGCTAATATGGTTAATAATATGCATGATAATGAAAAATATTCGTTTGTTGTATTTTTTGTCATTTTTCTTAGTTTTGCTTTATAGTTTTTATTCATTTTTGTATACAATTTTATTACTTAACTAAACCAAAATGGGAAATTATTCTTTGGCAACATCCTGATGTGAATTCATTTTGAGCATTATATGTCAATAAAACTTCCGCTAAAGGGTCATATGACACAATGTGACCCAGGTTGGGTTTTTGACCACTGGAAATGTGTACAATAGCCATATTGAAATTCTAATATCTCTGGAAACAAACTATATAGGGCCTGGCAAATGAGAATATAAAAAGTAAAGTTTATTAAGACCCAAAATCTAAAAGGGCATTAATATATCTTTAATTCTTCTTGAGTTACAGGCCTGCAAACTCTGGAGAAAAAAAACTTGAAAAGAGCTCTTTTCCCATTTTTGAATGATCACCATTGACACAAAATACAACAAAAATGACTAATGTCAACAGATTTGAATAATAGACTTAGTCATCTAATTTTTACCTCCCTGTAATTTGGCTCTGATTCTCAGGTGAAAATTGTCATTTTAACCCCCCTCTTCAAAATAGTGGATTACTCCGTAAATGTTCAACCATGACATTTCATATTTAACTTTCTCCTTTATTTATGTATTCCTTTAACCTGATATGGAATGACCCTATATTAACCCTGGTTTGGATCCGTGACTTACAGTCTTGTTTTTGTGATTCTGAAGCTCCAGATGAACTGAGACCGAACTGAACACACACTATACATATGCAATACAAGCTGGTTCTGATTTTCAATACTTATGTCTGTTGTTTGAGTAACACAACACAAACCCAGACCCAGACAAAACATTCACAACAAACCCACATGTTGGAGATTAGAGCGGTCTGTGATTCAGTGAAGTCAAACGAGAACATGTCTGACATTCATTAAACCCAGTTAGTTGTATTTTATGTGTAGAGCTCTTTCACAACACATACTGATCTAAAGATCTACAAAAAATCCCCTCACAGAGCATAATAAGACAAAAGAGATGTTTGTGTGGTTTAAAATAATAAACCATAACAATAATAAATGCAGGGATGAAAGTGAAGTTTCTCTCCTTGGTTTGAACAGCTTCAGATGTCCTTCCATAATGTTGGGTTGTACTCATGAACTAACTCAACTTCTGAACATTTTTATTACGTTTTTAACCCAAAAGTTGGGTTAGTCCATGTTTGACCAAAAGTCGAGTTGAAACAAGCCAGCATTTTTTGGTTTGTAGGCTATTTATACTTTCTTTACTTCTTTTTTATTTGCTTTGTTTTTATAACCGCACTGCCTTAATGTTTTGATGTTTTCTACCGTTTAATAATAATAATAATAATAAAGAAATCAGAGAAAAAGATTTGCGGACCCGCTCCCGAAGTCCTGATCTGATTCAAATGATTCGCGATCCACTTTCCGAAGTCCTGATCTGATTCAAATGATTCGCGATCCACTTTCCGAAGTCCCGATCTGAATCAAATGATTCGCGGTCCACTTTCCGAAGTCCCGATCTGATTCAAATGATTTGCGATCCACTTTCCGAAGTCCCGATCTGAATCAAATGATTCGCGGTCCACTTTCCGAAGTCCCGATCTGATTCAAATGATTCACGATCCACTTTCCGAAGTCCCGACCTGAATCAAATGATTCGCGATCCACTTTCCGAAGTCCCGATCTGAATCAAATGATTCGCGATCCACTTTCTGAAGTCCCGATCTGAATCAAATGATTCGCGGTCCACTTTCCGAAGTCCCGATCTGATTCAAATGATTCACGATCCACTTTCCGAAGTCCCGATCTGAATCAAATGATTCGCGATCCACTTTCCGAAGTCCCGATCTGAATCAAATGATTCGCGATCCACTTTCCGAAGTCCCGATCTGAATCAAATGATTCGCGATCCACTTTCCGAAGTCCCGATCTGAATCAAATGATTCGCGATCCACTTTCCGAAGTCCCGATCTGATTCAAATGATTCGCCATCCACTTTCCGAAATCCTAATCGGAAAAAAATGATTCTCGAACACGCTCCTGAAGTTCTGATCTGATTCAAATAATTTTCGAACTAAGTCCCAAAGTCCTGATCTGAATTAAATGATTTGCGATCCGTGTTCCAAAGTCCTGATCTGAATCAAATGATTTTCGAACCCACACTGAAGTCCTGATCTGAATCAAATGATTCGTGATCCACATTCCGAAGTTCCAGTCTACTAACGACTGGATTGTATTCACTCGGATTGATGAAACTTGTAAGTGTAGATTTATTTTTGAATGTCAATTTCCATCTAAACAAACTTGTGACATAGTTACATGAATCCATTACACTAGAGTGTCTTTCATATCTTTTTATTACTCTAATGGTAAAGAAATGCCAAACCATAATAAAATGTTTCCTTTTCACATTAATCCTTTAATAAACACTGAAAATAAAAGAACAGAATGAACCAACCTTCAAAAACAATATCAGAGATGCTTGAATCTATAAACCAGGACACAGCCGATCTGTGTTGGGTCCTGTGGGTTCTGCTGGAAATGTTTGTCTGAAGTTTCCCCTTAAAAACCCTAAAACTTGTGTGAATTTGTGTTTTCAGAGCTTTCACTCACTCTACTACTGTATCAAACCACAGATATGATTTTAACTGTTTTTGAAAAAAGTTACACAGTTCACACCTTCAAACTGCTAATTATTAGCTTTAAAAGCTAATAATTAAACAATAAAAATTTAACATTAAATAAAATTTTAATATAAAAACCAAGCAAAACAATATATTATATATATATATATATATATATATATATATATACATACAGTATATATACACTAATAATAATATGTGTATATACAGTGTATATATATATATATATAAATAAATAAAAACTATTAAAATAAATGTTAATCAAAATAAATTCTTAAAATTTAATTCATAAAAATTATTCTAATTACATAATTATAAAAATTAAATTAAAAATATATGAAATAAAAGAAATATCAGAAAATTATTTATATTTAAAATAAAAGTTAAATAACAGTTTGATTGGTCACCTTAAAGGGTTAGTTCACCCAAAAAATGAAAATTGTGTCATTAATGACTCACCCTCATGTCGTTCCAAACCCGTAAAACCTCCGTTTATCTTCTGAACACAGTTTAAGATATTTTAGATTTAGTCTGAGAGCTCTCAGTCCCTCCATTGAAGCTGTGTGTACGGTCTACTGTCCATGTCCAGAAAGGTAAGAAAAACATCATCAAAGTAGTCCATGTGACATCAGAGGGTCAGTTAGAATATTTTGAAGCATCGAAAATACATTTTGGTCCAAAAATAGCAAAAACTACGACTTTATTCAGCATTGTCTTCTCTTCCGTGTCTGTTGTGTGAGAGAGTTCAAAACAAAGCAGTTTGTGATATCCGGTTCGCGAACGAATCATTCGATGTAACCGGATCTTTTTGAAACAGTTCACCAAATCGAACTGAATCGTTTTAAACGGTTCACGTCTCCAATACGCATTAATCCACAAATGACTTAAACTGTTAACTTTTTTAATGTGGCTGACACTCCCTCTGAGTTAAAACAAACCAATATCCCAGAGTAATTCATGTCCTCAAACAGTACACTGACTGAACTGCTGTGAAGAGAGAACTGAAGATGAACACCGAGCCGAGCCAGATAATGACTCGTTCACGAGTCAAGAACCGGTTGCATCGGTTTTCGGATCACCAGTAGTTCTTTCGGACAGTTCGATTCAATAAACCGGTTGAAGAAAACGGTTCGCTGGTTCTTTTCTTTCGCATAAAAATGCAAAATTAAAATAAACGATTACAACTAAAGAAAAAACGGACTAAAAATGAACAAAATCATAAAAATGCAAAATTAAAATAAACGATTACAACTAAAGAAAAAACGGACTAAAAATGAACAAAATCATAAAAATGCGAAATTAAAATACACAATAAAAAAAACCTTACTAAAAAAGATGATCTGCATTAATGTGAATGCAAAACTATTGAAATATTAATATACTCTCTGAGCAATTCTGTAAGTTATTAACGTCAAAGGGGTTCGGCTGACAAACTGTTTTTGAATCTGGTTTAAAGAGTAAGATGTTTCTCATCTCAGCTTCAGTGCGCTGTGGGCTGGTGAGATCCGTCTCGTCTTAAACACCAATCATACGTGATGCTGAAGACTAACAGCGTTCAGCTAATGGATCACATCAATCCCAGAGCCAAAACAAGCTCTTCCTCACAGAGACATGACGCATGAACATCAGCTGATCAGAGTCCTCCTTTACTGAAACTGTGGATTTAGCTCATGACTGTACATAAAGAGATGATCAATGATCAACCGGTTAACACAATAAAAACAATAATACTGTTATACAATAATAATGAAAACAACAATAGCAGCAGCTGTAAAAAACAACATCAACATTTTAAGAGAAAGTTTCCTCTTTGGTTTAGAAACGGACACCATTCAGTTACATCTCAGCTACACAAACTACAGGAACGACTTCTTCTATTGCTTTAGACTGAGTGAGTTCAGCATCACACATACTTCATCCATGTCTATGCTTTCATTTAGCTTTTTAAGTTATTTTAATTATTCGTGATGTTAATTTACATAAAGGTTTACCAGCAAATGTAATGTTTAAATTGATCAAATAAGATCTTAATTTAAATTTAAAATGAGTACATTTGAAGCAGATAAAATCAAGCAGAATAAAATTTAATAAAAATTTTAATAAAAAAAATGCAAAATTGAAATACACAATTTTAAATTAAAACATTTAAAAAACCAAACATAATAAAAAATCTTACTAAAAATAATTAAATCATAATAATATAAAAACAATCAAAATAAAACACATTATTATTACAAAGCAGCCTTTAATTGAATTTAAAATTAAAGGTTTCAGAGCAAGTATAATATCAATAATGAAATATATATTTTTATATGAAAAATCTAATGTATGTGGTAAAGCAAGCTAAAATAAAATTGATTTTAAGATATATAAAAATAAAAAAAGCAAGTTTATCAATTGCAGCAAACTGCTGTACTGTTTTTCCCTCTTAGTGAAAATTAATGTTCAGTAAAATGCAATCCATTCAGGAAAATTATATTTACTTTTCTTCAGGAGAAGAAAAGGTGATATCAGGATTCAGTCCCGTCATGATGTAGAACCAGATATTAAACAAAATTCAGATGTATTCAAAATTAAGGCAACTGAGATTTGTGTAAATTCCTATAAAACCAACATTGTGAAATCTCAATATCTGAGGAAGATAATCCGTGCTCTTCTAATCATTTATATATCCACACAGTGTTTTCATATTTATGAACTCTCTGAAGAAAATTCAGTCCAAAAGACATAAAAAACAGCAGAGAAATAAAGCTCTTCAGCTCGTGAAGAGTCCTTCAGTCCAGGAGGGAAATAACGAAGTCAAGTCAGTGTTTTTGGTGCAGCGGTCACCTGGAAGTTCATAATGAGTCTGTGTGTTCAGTGCAGAGCGTCAGATCTCCATCAGAAGGCAACGCTGACGTACATCCATCTCTTCAGGATGCTATCTGAGAACAACACACAGATGTAGAATTTATTTATATGAATGCATTAAAGAAAGAGTATTAACAGCACACACACACACAAATTAATATTATAAATGAATTCATTATATATATCATTAAATTAAATTGAGTTTAATGATGACCTTATGTGCCTGTATTCATTTATAATATTAATTTCTACATATAGCAACATTTGTCACTTGTCACTTAATCAATTTACTAGTATATTCTCATACCTAGATTTCCAATGCATTTAATGACTCATTAGCTAATGCTAAAAATTTTATTTCAGTTTTGACTATTAAACAATATGCATAAAAAGTCATGAGGCTGTTAATATAGGTTAATATATAGCATTTATTTTATTAATATATAATATTAGTGTTAATTTCTACATTAAATATAAAAAATAAATATAAATATAAAATAATTTAGCAGTATATTTTTAAACCTATATTAATGATTACCAATGCATTAATTACTGTAAATGATTTTTTTTTAAACAAATAAATAAATAAGGACGTAAGGTGTTCAGGTCGAATGGTGGATTAAATGAATGAATTAATAGATAGATACTGTTTATGTAAGGTTGTAAGGTGAATGGATGTTAGTGCTGGTGTAGTTGACTGAAGTATGTAGGGTGCAGTGCACAGGACGTAGTGCGCACTTGGACTGGTTGACTGGGCAGGGTTGAATATGGTCACTAGTTTCCACAGCGATCTGTTGCTGTGTTAAATGGATGTCCTGTGACGAGGGAGCCACCGTCTGGAGAGGAACGTCTGTTACTACACCCTGAGAACAGGAAGTGACATCGACATGCAGGAAATCATCACAAAGGCTGCAATTCAATGAAATTAAATTCAGTCTCAGAGTAAAGCATGGAACTGTGCCTGTTTTTTATTTGACAGTGAAATATTAAAATAGTAAATTTGTCATTTTGCTTAATTTTATTTAGTAATAATACAATTATTACTAAATAATTATTGAATAATAATAATTATAATAATGCAATTATTATAATAAAATTGTTGTTCAGATTGATATGTAATCCCTTTTTTGGGAATTATTCAGAGGTAAAAATAATAATACTTTATTATTTATTTATTATTTGTATTGACATACAATTATGTTTTGGCAATATTGTGCATTTCTAAAACTCATGAAATATGCATGACTTACTTCGACAGGAAGTGCTGACGTTAACTGATGGATGAATGTTCCTTGCACAGGGGCCACAGGAGCCGGAGCCGTGATGTACTGAAACACAAACACACACAGATCAGCACTGGATAACACACACATGCAGGCATCGACTGAGTGGAGTTAAATGGTGTGGTCACCGGTGATTAACTTCCTGTTCAGGAGTGCAGCGTAAACTACAGCAGTGTCACAGCACTGAAGACTGACTGACTGCACACACACACACACACACACACACAGAGAGAGAGAGAGAGCACCTGTTTACCTTTTCTCATTTGCATTTCTCAGATTTAAAGCACATCAGCATCATACTGATTCACACTGATTCATGACACATATGTATTCAGTTATTAGTCTGGTATATAGTGCAGTATATATTCAGGTATATAGTCGAGTGTATAATCAGTTTTTTTTTCCTGGTATAGTCCAGTATATATGGTATATAACAAGGCTGAAACCGTTTGTTGGACATTTGAGGGGACAAACTTACAGTAAACACACACAGATACACACATACAGCTGTGCATTAAACCTTTTAAAGTGCCCCGGTTATGGATTTCTTTTAATGATCTCTGATGCAGTGTATAATGTAGCTGTATGTGAATGTAAACAGTGTGCAAAGTTGTAAAGCTGAAAGAGCGTCTCTAAAAAAGAAAGAGTCAACTCTGAATCGCTGAAAAAAGTCATTTTAAATTAAAACCCCATTTCTGTGAAGTTCACACGTCACAAATTCTAACATTTGCGTAAACTTGTCTAGGTTCTGCGTGAACATCCGGCGAAAACAAACCTGAAAAGCTGTAGCTGGTTCATGTGGATAACAGAATGCTGAGAAGACGCTGTGAAAGTGAATTCGATCTATTATCACTTCCAAAATGAGGCTGTGAAGAATAGAGTCCAGTATTGTATACCAGAATACAGTCATAACACACATGAACGGCTCTTATTCAAGTCCTGTAGTGTATATGCATCAACATTCAAGTGAGCATTTCTGCAGAGTGCTGGGCTCATCAGCATTTTACATCTGACATACTGAAAACAGTCTCTGATGCTGTTTGTCGTCTGAAAGGAAAGTGTGTGTTGTAGTTTATTTACACACTCACAGAGACGGGCAGATGGGGTGTGTTTGATGACAGAGAGGATTCGGCAGGATGTTTTGAGACGGGATACGTGAACCAGTTTTTAAATGATCTAGTACACACACACACACACACACCTTCCAAGTATTAACCCTTAACACTATAAACTATTTCTAGATGCAGGAATTTTTGTGAAGTAGATTTTCAATCCTGTATATAGTTGAGTATATAGCCATACTGTACTCGTAGTCTGGTATACAGTATAGTCTGGCATCTAGTTGGGTATATACTCTGGTATACAGTCCAGTACATAGTTTTATATAGTTGGTTTATATTTGAGTACATAGTTTAGAATATAAGGCAGTTTATAGTCTGATATAGGGTTTTGTATATAGGTTTTAATCTGGTATATAGTCAGGTTTAGTCTGGTATGCAGTCTGGATTTTAGTCTAATATAGTTATAGAATAGAATATAAAATTCAATATAGATCGGTGTATAGTCTGTTATATAGGCTGGTATATAGTTTAATATATAGTCTGTTATATATTCTAGAATATTGTTCAGTATATAGCCTATAGACCAGTGTATAGTCTGTTATATAGGCTGGTACAGTATATAGTTCAGCATATAGTCTTCCTTTTAGTCCATTATATAGTTGAGTATATATTCCAGTACATAGTCTGGTAAATAGTCTAGTATTTAAGGGGGCATTGGATGCCCGTTTTCCACAAGTTGATATGATCAAAAGTATATTAAATTTTTTGTTTAAAATTTCTCAATGGTAGTGTAAAAAACACCCGTTTACCCTGTGAAAATAAGCTCTGGTTTCAGCAAGCTGTTTTTTTAGTGCATGTTGCTTTAAATGCTAATGAGCTCTGCTGACCCCGCCCATCTCTTCCATGAGGTGATGAGCAGACTGTAAACTTCAGCCGTGAAACTTGCTAATTAGCACATATTAGGAAAGGTAATTAGCAAAGATTCATAAAAAGCCCTTATACTCACTTCTTCTGTAGATGAAGCTGGATCACTAATGATTCGTGCGAACATAGACTAATGTAGGCAGATCGAGGTTGGCTGCTATGTTCATTATTACATCGACCAACAAAACACCTCAATCGCTTAATCAGAGACGTTCTAGTCTTCCTCCGCACCGGAGTCGACACACTGGAGGACTGATGACAGCTCACCCAGGGCGGGTCGCCTTGTCAATCAACTATCGTGGGAGGGGCCTGTGCAGAACCACGTCAGAACTGCTTGATTTGATAAACGGGAATTTAAAAGAGGGATTTAATGGGATTTAGATGGTGTATTTTGGTGGAATGTTGGAAATTGGGTGGATATTTATCATTACAGGTTGGATGTATACACACTCTTCCAACACACATTTATGTTCAAACAACTTGTAAAGTGAATTCTGCATCCGATGATCCCTTTAAGTCTTATACATATATTATTCTGACCAAAGACCACTTATGTCATCTGACCGCACACTACAGTGACCAAACGCAGTTGATGTTTTTGTGAGATTTTGCGTTCAGTAAATGTGAGATGACACAAGCCACGTATACTGTAAACTCACATTAGCAGAAGATCCCAGTGTGATCTGACTCATCTGTTGTGTTAGTGGAGTCATTACAGCCGCTGGAGGCACTGACGCAGCGCTGTGATCTAGAGCTCCCTGCCGACACACAGAGGCAGAAAACACACACATTTAGCATCTAATTATTTACTCGCTGCAAAATAATTCAGTTCTTGATCAGTCTTTTTTTGTCTTGGTTTCTTCTTTTTTTCACATTGATGATATTGTGTTCTTCCTGTAGAAATAAAGAAGGATGTCTATGTTCACTCAAACCTGGTCTCCAGAATATGTTACGGTCAAGTCGATAAGTTTGTGTTGTGTAAAAATAAATGAAACTTCAGCTCAGTGATATTGATTTAGTGAATGTCTTATAACCGTGGGTTATGGTTGGCTGATTCCATATTGTGCAGCCGATCTGTCGACTTTCATTTCAGTGCTGACCTCAATCAATGACTTTAACATGGCAAACATTTGAGAAACAGCATGAGGAACATGCTTTGGGAGTTCATATGAGAATAAAACTGAATCAGCGGAGAGTGTGTTTTATTGCATGTCTTTCTGCGATTGTGTCGCACTAACTCGTATGAAACACAGAAAAAACCTTCATGTCTAAAACTATACACATGCTTAAAGAAAGCTGCATTCTTATCCGATGCCCACTGCGTAAAACACACTGTTTTCTTTTGAGTATCACTGAAATATTATCACACATTGCCTCTGTGAAACGTTTAGCATTTAGCAATTCATGTCTTCAGAGAATCAGTCAGACTGAGCACCAGTCATAATTTACTTTTTCATTATCAAATAGCGTCTCCAATGCTTGCAAATAAAGAATCTGTTTCTGCTAAGCTTGTGTATGTGAGCAGTCATAGAAACAGGGAAGGTCAGGGGTCAGAGGTCACTTACTGTGGCCTGCATCACAAACTGCTGCGGAGGAATCCACGCTGTGCTCTGAACCTGTGAGGAACAACAAACAGCTTCATCCAGCATTCATAAACCATAAACACCGTCCACAAACAGCATGTTAAAGGGTTGTTATAGCTAAAAACTACATAGATACATTCTTCTTGTTACTTGAAATAAACATGAACCGAAATGAAAAAATATATATAAAAAAAACATTTCGACTAGTTAGCAATATCTTGTATTTTCATTCAGTGAAGCCTAATGCACCTTGAAGTATTAAATAAATTAAATTAATAAAAACAATATTGAAATATTTACAAAAGCTAATTAATAAATATTATACATAGTAACTAAAATTAAAAAGGAAACTTAAATTAAAAAAATAATGAAATGAAAACATGAAACAAACTGTATCAGTATCTCAATGCTAAAATATAACAGAATTTACAGATTTTACTCTGAACTGATGACTGAAAATGCAAAAGCAAATCGCACTGCAGTAATTCAGACTCTGAACCATATTAGATGGACAGTACAAACATATTCTTATTTGCACAGACATTTTCATGCAGAGCCACAGAAAAGGGATTCATATTGGTGTTTAATCTGTGCTTGATGTGAACAGAAGAACTCTGGCTCTGATCCTCTGCTCTGATGCTAATACATCAATCTCAGAGTGATGGATCACACACACACACCTGATATGCAGAGACGGGTGAAGCAGTGATGAATGGAGTGATGGATGCTTGTGAGATCATCCGGTTAGAAGTGATACTGTATGGAGAAGAGTAGAACCTAAAAAGACACAGTTTACATAATAATGATATTCATAACTGATACAGTATATACATGTAGTTTAGTTTATTAATTCACCGAGCACATTTCAAAACAGAAGAAACTGCAATCTAAGTGCTAGTCGAACCCAAGTAAAAAGAGTTGCAATAATGAAACTTTGAGGAAATAAAAGCATGAATAACAGTTTCAAGATCTTTCTTAGAGAGCATCATCTTGATTTTGGCAATAGATCTTAGCTGAAAGAAACTACTTTTAACAATAGCACTAATCTGCTTATCGAAACTCATATTAGAATAAAAAAATGACACCAATGTTTTTGACACAGTCATGAAGATTTGAGGATAAAGAACCAAAATGATTAACTATGTCAGAGGTCCTATCTGGTAAGATGGTGAAGAAAACAATTTCAGATTTGTCATTGTTTAATTGTAGGAAGTTCATGTCCATCCTACATTTTATGTCACACAGGAAGTCAAACAGACCAGACAAAGTACCATTATTATTTTTAATAGGAAAGTAGATCCGAGTGTCATCAGCATAAAAGTGGTAAGATAAATTGTGTGTCTGTAAAATATGACCAAGTTGAAGCATATATAATGCAAACAAAAGAGGACCCAGGATTGAGCCCTGTGGTACACGGTGATGTATTTGGTCAAGTGGAAGAAAAACGATTCCAGACTTTGACAGAAAACATTCTACCTCTGAGATAAGAGGCAAACCACTCCAGCACAGAGCCTCAAAGCCCAGCTACATCTTCTAGTCTGTGTAAAAAAATATTGTGATCTACAGTGCTGCACTCAAATCAAGCAAAACTAAAATACAGCCAGAACCTGCATCCAGAGTGAGTAAGATGGCATTTAAAACCTTCAAACAAAGCTGATTCAGTACTATGTAGCTCCCTGAAACCGGACTAAAGTTTGTCAAAAATACTAAAAGCACTCAGGTATGAAGATATCTGATGGTAAACAACTTTTTACAGAACTCTGGAAATTAAAGACAGTTTAGAGATGTTCAACTCATGCTGATCTAAGTGAGTTTTTTTTTTTAAACAAAAGCTCTAATGTAGCATTGACCAATGAACTATTAACTATGGCAGTCACAACTGGACTCAGAGCTAAAAAAACTCCTTAAAAATATAATTACAGCTAGTTGCATTCCTCATTTTCATTTAATTTAACTTAATCCGAAATAAAAAGTAAAAAAAAAAAAAAAAAAAAAAATTTTTTTTTATGAAAATAGAAAATATAAAACTAAATACTATAAATAGAAAAACATCTCTGAATAACCTGAGGGTGAAGAAATGTTGATAGTATTCATTTTTCCTATCCATTACACTTTAGTTTAAAAGAGATAAAATACAAAAATATACATAACGAGAGAGCTATATCAGTCACTGTGATTTAATAAAAGTTGCATTTACTAAAAAAGTTGTATTACTGTATTTTTGTCACTTTCTTGTGGAATAAATTAATTCAAGGTTGACAAACAAACCTGTGAATGATGTTTCTATATTACATGCAGACTACCAATGTATTCAACATCAAATGACTGAGTGCATGTTTAAATGATGCGTTCCCAGCACACATGACAGTGTGTGTGTGTGTGTGTCCTGTAGGTGGCGCTGTGATGAGACTGTAAATAATCAGAGCTGTGTTGTTCTGATCTCTTATCATACAGGATGTTTTATTAGGAGACAGACACAGGAAACAGGAAGTGAGGGACTTCCTATGAGCAAAACACACTGGGAGAGACGCTCTTTCCTCCTCTGTGTATGCATGTGTGTTTGTGTGTGTGTATGAGAAAGAGAGACGTACCCGTTCTGCATGATGGCAGGGTCGTATGCGAGTGTCATTCCCATCTGCAGAGACACAGAGAGAGAAGAGTTAAACACAGATTTCCTCAGATCTAAGAGTCCAAACTCTCCATCACCCCATCATACAGAGAGATACACTTATAGTTATTATGGATATGATGCAAAATATAATCTGAAGCACAATATTAAATAATTAAGAAAATGCCACCTATGCTGTAACTAAATGCTCTGCTCATATGAAACCAGAACACAACAGACATGTTTCCACAACTGAAAAAATATAGAATACTAATTAGAAAAATTTTAAGAACACATGCACTGACTATGTTAACATTAAACAACGCTTAAACATAGCATGATTCAAAATGACTGCAAAGTTTAATCCTGTGAAGTATTGCAGTTAGTCTGTTGGCAGCTATTGGCATAATATATTTGGCATATCTGATGAAAAACTAAATATGCATTCAGTTAAACTGTTCTATTGTAATAAAAGAAGAGGACTTGCTCCTGTGGTCATCTGATATTCTGCTTCCTCGCAGTGTTACACGTCCATATCACTTCACTAAATTATTTCAGTTGTTTCAAAGGTCCTTACAGGAAAATTTCCAACTGGATTATTAATTTTCTAATAATTCAATGGTCCATCGTCAATTATTCCTTACTAAATTTAAACCATTGTAATCCTGATAGAATTCCCATATTTTACAAACTAATTACAGTTACCAGTTTTTTGCATCGATTACGTAATGTCGTTACATGTATTTCGTTACTCTTTAAAAATATGCAACTGCATATTTTTCTTTTTTTTTAGGTTCAAATACTAAAAAAAATGCTATTTTCGTGAAACTGCATAAAACCCCTAGCCCCAACTAGTCAAACACAGTTGTCTGAACAAAGAATTTCATATTGCTGAACGTTAAGGCTTGCAAGTTCCCAGCATGCATTGCAGCATGAATAAATTATGCCGTTACTGTTATAAGATTATTGTTTTGCTGTTTTGTGACTTCATGTAAACTTTTTTGTTGTTGTTTTGTCTTTTTTGTTACTAATTTGTTGTGCTGCGATGTAAAGAGCTCAAATTTTCAACATTTATCGACTGCCACTGTTCTTGAGGTTTTAAAGGCATAGAGTTTGTTCAACCATTTAAACCCATTGCTCTGTAAGATGTTTTACAATCAAAGACAATGTTGTCGATACGTTAGACTAAGTTATCCATTTAAGTTTCTATCAAGTTTTCTCGGATTGTCATTCATAAAAAAAAAAAAAAAAAACATTTTGGGGATGAAAAAAATATATTATCTCAACAACAGTAACTGCTGTTTCAGTCTGAGGTCTTACTGCATCAAGTTGTCTTTTTATGGTGTACTCCCCAGCCCTGGTTCCTCTAAAGTCCAGAATCGAAGTGCTAATGAACAGCAGGCGTCTACAGATGTTCACATGTGGCAGTGGATCATTAGTGTAACATGCAGCAGGTGCATCAGCAGCGCATCAAGACATGAAGAAGATTTCCTCTAAACGACTCACTGTGTGTGTGTGTGTGTGTGTGTGTGTGTGTGTGTGTGTGTGTGTGTGTGTTTGAGAGAGGGAGATCTTACCTCTCCTTCTCTCCATGCTCGGCCGTTCTGTGGATATTTACTCTGAGTTTGTCTCTTCTTCTGACCGCCGTCAGCAAACTTGCACAGCAGCGGTTCAGACGGACCTACAGACAGACACGACGGACTGCTCAGTTCTCAGTTCAAAACTGCATACATAAACAATACTGTTAGACTCAATCCAACAAATCACACTAAACACTGAAGGGAGAAAACACGCGTCTCTAAAGTCACAGCTCTAGCGACTTATTTGGGTCTCATTTTTATTCCCTCTAACAAAGAAGCATCTGTTTGTGATCATGAGTTGAGCAGTAGGGAACTGAAAGCAGTCACAGCAGTACCTGGGATTCCTGCTGGAGATATGAGATATTTTCCATTGAAATGTTGTATGACAACTTCACATTTCTCTGTGGACTCCATCCTGAACAACACACACACACACACACACACACACACACACACACACACGACTGGAATAAAACACGCACAAACACAAGGAAACCCCACCAGGAGAACACAGCATTGTGTTTGTGTTGTGTTTCAAAGGTTTTCAGTAGCGTTTTCATTTCATTAGCTGGCTTCTGTGATTTTTTACAAATATTTTTTTAAATGAATTTGCACATTACATATACAATTAAAATGTGCATGTTTTAGACTTTGAAATATAAAGGTTTATTAACACAATGACATATGAAGGTTTATTAGCAATGTGTTTACACTGTGATGAAACAAAATAAATAATGATTATGCTACAAATAATAATAATAATAATTATATAAAAAAACATTATTTAATCAGTATATGGTTGACTGTACAATGTGTTTTATTAGCATGAACATAAATATTTACATTGAGTATTATTATAGAAAAAAACTAAAATAATTAACTAAATATAAATATATATATATATAATAAACTATAAAATAATAATAATAATAATACAAATTTTAATAAATATAAATTCACACTGGTAGTTGTTATATATTACAATTACCCAATATCTGCACAAAAACATTATAGTGTCCTGAGACTCTGAATATTAATCATTCATAAGCATCAGTATTAGTCATAAGCAGTAGCTGTAGAAATGAAGAGGCTGATGTTGACCCTCATTAGCACAGAATAAATCCACATCCACAGAACTCCACACACACACACACACACACACACACACCTGGCGAAGCCGACACCTCTACTCATGCCGCTGGCGTCCCGTAATATCCGTGTGGAGATCACATGACCGAAGGGTCTGAGCTGCGCCTCCAGCTCCTGTTCATCCACAGAGACGGGCAGATTAGACAGGTACAGGTTAGTGGGGTCCTGCTCCTGCTGCTACACACACACACGCACACACACACACACACACACACACACGGAGACACAGACAGATCATTCAGGTTACTGAAACAATTCGCTCTATGATGAAACTGTCAGTTTAGAAGAGGAAACTTCATCAAACCAGTGTTATTTTGGTATGTACTATAATACAGTTTGTTTTTATCTTTATATTTTGGGTTTTCTATTAAAAAATTTGTTTCACATTTTTACATTTTTCAATTATTTTTGTTATTTTTTAATGTCTTTTTAAATACATTTTTATTATTATTTTTTTTATTTATTTTTAGTACTTGCAGTGAAACCAAATTAAAATGAGAAATGTTGTCTTGGCAATTTTATTTTTATTGATTATTTTCATATAAAGTAAAGTTTCTTATGTTTTTAATATACTGTATATATATTTTTTTTCCAAGTAATTAAAATGCACTTTATGGTTTTAAAATAATAATAAACTATAACAATTGTAATTATTTTATAATAATTTTTACACTTATTAGACTAAATGACAACTTCTAATTTAAGTCAACAGTAATCTTCACATAAGCCCATTATAACAAATGTCATATTTACCTGCACCCTTCAGCAAGTAGAAAACATACAGACATTGAATAAAGTTATCAAACACTAAATTCTAATTGAAATAAAGATGAATCTTTAAAGCTCCAAAAGTGATTGATTTCCTCTAACCAGCTTGTTATGAGGTTATTTCGGCTGCTTTAAGAGCCGCTGCTGAACATGAGGTGGATCTGACACACATCGTAGTTTCTCATAACTCTTAAAGTCTCTTAAAGTCTCTGTAATGAGCAACAAATATAACAAATATTTACAAACATGCACGGTTTTAAGGCAGCTTTTAATCACATTTTTGGTAACTTCATGTCTAAACTGATGACATAACTGTGACGCTACCTCCTTTAGGTAGATCCGATCATAGCGTTGTTAATCTTCGACCCAAGTATCAAAGACTTCTTGAAAGAGAAAAGTCTCAGATTAAGACTGTAAAGATTTGGAAGGAAGAGAGTATTATGTGTCTTCAAGGATGTTTTGAGTGTACTTTGTGGGATACATTTGAATCTCCTGATCTGGACACAGATGAGGTATCAGATTACATACAATTTTGTGTGGAGTCAGTTCTACCCACGAAAATGTATAAATTATTTCCAAATAATGAACCATGGGTATCAAAGAAATTTAAATAACTGCTAAACAAGAAGGTGGCATATTATAATAATGATGTTTTAGCTAAAAGAGACATTCAAATGGAAATTAAAAGACAAATTAAGGTAGATAAGGCCCTATATAAACAAACAATTGAAGATAAAATGACACAAGGAAACTCAAAACAGGCATGGCAAGGTGTTAGGACGATGGTTAGTGTACAACATAAAAGTCAAGGAAAATATAACACAAATATGTCAATCAAAGATGGCAAAAGCGGAAATCTTGAGCTAGCGAATAAGTTAATCCAAAAGATCTTTAGATCAATGCATAGTACCAACTATCTGGAAAACGTCAACTATTATACCTGTTTCTAAAATCAATAAACCATTAGAGCTTAGTGACTTTCAACCAATTGCACTGACCTCTTTGGTGTTTAAAAGCTTTGAAAGGCTTGTTAAAAGGTATGTAGTGTCAAAAACCCAAAATATATTGGACCCTTTGCAGTTTGCCTATCAGCCAAATAAGGGAGTGGACGATGCAATTTTAACATTGTTGCACATTGTATACTCGCATCTTGAAGATTCTAAAAACCATGTGAAAATCCTATTTGCTGATTTTTCATCAGCTTTTAATACTATATTGGTCTATATTGGTCTGATTATGTGGTTGCGGGACTTTTTAAGGAACAGAGTACAGCGAGTGAGTGTGGGTGGATCAATATCGGATAAACATATTACTAATATCGGAGCACCACAAGGCTGTGTCCTCTCACCCCTACTGTTTATATTCTACACCAAATAACTGTATAAGTGCCCACTCAGGTAGATTTCTTATCAAATTTGCAGACGATACTGCACTAGTTAGTCTACTAAAGGGGGACGAGGACAGTCACGGACCTGTTTTAGATAAATTTATCTCTTGGTGTGACATGTCAAATCTTAAATTAAATATTTTAAAAACAAGGGAGATGTGTATTGATTTTTAGGAAGGAGTCTTCAGTGGGTGAAACCAATATCAAAGGGGAGTCCATCCAGACTGATGATGAGTATAAATATCTTGGATATTTAACTGAGGTGGGATAAATGGACTGAGACTGTGTACAAACAAGGACAGCAAAGACTCTACTTCCTTAGGAAGATGATGTTATTTAATATAAGCGTCTGTCCAAACCTGTTGGTTTGGAAATTCCACAATGAAACAAAAGAGTTCGGCAAGTAAAATAATTGGTATCCCTTTGAGAGGTATTGAACAAATTCATCAAAACAGATGCCTTAGTAAAGCAACAAAAATCACAGCAGACAGTAGGCATCCCCTGTTTGTTAACTTTGAGAAATTACCTTCGGGGTGAAGATTCAGGATGCCAGCGATTTTTAAAAACAGGGGGGAAAACTCCTTCCTGCCACAGACAGTTAAACTGTTGAACAAAGGTCATGCTGTAGGTGCTTACAGAGCGGGTCTCGGGGATAATTGTGTGTATCTTATCTAGTTTTATTTTATTTTATTATGTTGTATTATGTGTATTGTCTGTGCTGTACGTGTGCATGTGAAATGCAAGTAACAAAATGTCCCTAAGGGGATAATAAAGTAAATCATCATCATCATAATCATCACATTGCATGCAGCTCATTGAAAGCATCTCATCTATGGGGTGAGAATTGTTGCTTTATTCCAAATAAATAGATTATGATCCACAAATAAATGTAACAAGATTCACAAAAATATATCAAATTCACAAATAAATGTACAGAGTTTCACAAAAAAATATAAAACTCACAAATAAATAAAATGAGATTTGCAAATAAAAATATATATATTTACAAATGTGTTTAATGTCACAAACACAACTCTACCTGGTATTTATTTGTGAACCGCTGTCTGTGCATTTGTAAATCACTGCACGCATTTGTGGATCGGTTCCTGTGCATTTGTGGTTTTGAAACACTTCTAGCGTCGACGTGCAGATAAATCCACAAATAAGTGGACTCCACCCACCGTTTACTCAAGCCAATCAAATAACGGCCACATTGAGCTGACCAATCGTAGCACGTTATCGCTTCAACCAATCACGTTTTGGCTTACAGCCAGGGGAACTGCGGGAATAGACACCGAACTTGAGACCAACAACAGACAGTCAGGGCATTTCTCAATACCAAGTTCGCAGAGTCTGGACTTCCGTCCTTCCGAGTTTGGACATGCCAAGTTGGACTCAGAAGAACGAACTCTCGAGGACGGGAGGACGCGAGTCCAGTCATTCTACAAATGGAACGGCAGCGTACTTGATAGCTTCACTCAGCATGCATGTTTTACTTGAATTAACTTCTTTTTTATTTTCAATATATTAAATATATTAGTATTAAAAAACTAATATTTACCTACTCTGATTATTTTCACTTTATATTTATAATGAAATTGAATATAATATTAAACGACTGTCTCTTTTTTATTTTAAAAACTATTAAACATTAATATGTGGTTCAGGTAACATTAATACTGTGATTATATTTACGTCGTTCAAAATAAATAAAATATGTGGAAACAACTGCCTCTTTTCATTAAGAACAATCTAGCAATAAACCCACTCAGCTACAATTTAAATAATACGGTTGAAAAGTGTAAATCAATTGTAAATAAGTGTAAATCAAAATGCAACAGCTTAGGATTGCCATTGCAATTTATCAAGATGCTGAAGAGGAGGCTGCCGAACGGAGGAGACAAATCCTTCAAAGAAAAGCCAGGATGCAGCGGAGGATGGCGAAGAGACGTGCCATATTAGCATGTCTCTCTAGCATTGTACGTTTTTCTAATTATTCTTTCTTCATAAACTGCCCATATACTTATGTGGACTTAGTTAGGTATATCCAAATGAAAAGTCATAATAAAAATTTATTATAATGTATCATATAGGCACCCTATCAACAGACTACAAAGTACTATCTCACAAAAAGTTATGTAAACTATTGCAGGGATGTAATGAGACAACATTAGATTTTTCAGTATACCAAATAAACTGACAAGTACAATAGGTTTGACAGTTGATAACATTTAAATTAACTAGCTTACACTTCACACACCTTTTATTTGTCTTTGTGGTGCTCAAATAAGTTTATAGTTTATCATCTTTATATAGCTAGGTGCACATCATATTACTGCATTAACACAAACAGGACAATTTAATATCTATAATAATCATATAGGCTACAACTTTTAGACTCTGGGATGAATGTTGTGCTAGAGCTTATCAATAAATGAATGAAACCGAAATAGAGTATAAAGAAATACTTCACGAAAAGAGCAAATGTTAGAGGGAGATTTAATTATGGCAGATTTTAGTAAATTTTAGACAAAATCCTTAAAACAACTGAGTATATAGCTTATATTAAATCCAAAAATATAATAAATACAATGCAACGACAGTACATATAGTAACAACTTTTTAAAAGCAATACATATAACAAATACATAATACAACAAAAGTAAAAACATTCTTAATATATTATCTATATATTTTAACAGGAACAAAGTCCCACTCGCAGGTATTCACAGATCAATGACCAGGTACCAATCCTGGTCAAGTTTTTTTCTGGAGAGGATTTAAAGCCAGCTTTCAGGCTCTCCAGGAACAGCATCAACATGCTGGTACAGATGCTGCCCCGTCAAAAAGCCCATGGATGGAGCCGTGAAATTGAAGTACTTGTTACGGTTTATTGGCTTGCCTGTTGAGCATCCTACAGGGTCACATCAGATGACTTCAGCATGCCACTTTCAACAGTTTGTAGGACTGTTCACAATGTTGTGGAGGAGATGATGACCATCCTCCACAAAATTATTCATTTTCCAAAAGCAGAGGAAATGGATGAGGTGGGGGGCCTTGCTGGCCATGAGGCATTCCGCTGTGCTGCTGGTGCCACATCAGGATTGTTCCTACTGCAATGCCACAAAAAAGATGCTACATAAATAGAAAGATCTTCCCTTCCATCATTCTACAGGGCACCTGTGATGCTAAAGGCATATTTATAGATGTGTATATTGGCAATCCAGGCTCTGTACAGGATGCCCTTGTGCTGCGCAGATCACCAATGTACCAGCAGGCTCTGTATTCACCAGCTGGATACTATCTTTTGGGAGATGGGGGATACCCTTGCTTGCAGCATCCTATTGCAATCATGACCCCATACCGCCAGCCTGTCGCAAGTAAGAACACTTTTTTTATGTCAGACAGACAGACACACACACACGATAAACCAAATTTTTACTGTTATGAATTTGCAATACACTACACATTTTCTACACGATTTTTGATTAACAGGCCAAGTTGAAGCCCGATACAACAGGCATTATGCACAAGCACGGAACATCATCGAGCGCACTTTTGGGATGTTAAAAACTCACTGGCGTGCAATTTTCTTGCGGGCCCTAGAGATCAGGCCACTGTTCGCCCCAAAGGTGATTGGTGCCTGTTGTATCCTCCACAACATCTGTGTGATGGGAGGTGATCTCTTGGAGGAGGAGGAGGAAAGCCAAGGACAAGAAGACAGCGAGGATGGTGAGAATGCAGCAGTGGGTGAGAGGGACCTATCAGGGAACCATCTCAGAGGACGTCTGGCTGCTCAGCTTTCTTCTCCCGTGGAACTGCCTGGGTGTCAAACTGAACAGTACTACATCTAGACAGTAAACCTTTCCAGATGTTGTCATGTTCATTAAAAGAGCAACATAAACAGTTGAAATAGCTATGACATTGATTAGAAAGATAGGTATGAATAAATGTGCAAGTAGATGGGTATAGATACATTTATACGTTTCTTAATGTTGGTATGTTCTTCTTGAGATTTAACTGCATGATTGTAAATAATTGTATACCACTATAGACATTGGATATTACATTATTTTATATTATTTGTGTTTTTGTTGTAAATATAAAGAATACACTGTTGCTATAACAATGATTTGCCAGGGTTGAAATTGAAACATTCATTTTTATTTTTTTTTATTCAAATAATCTATATAAAATCATTTATCATTAAATACAACATTAATTTAGAATTTATTAAGTTTTTCAAAAAGAGACATATGTCTCTGCTCTGGCTGTTGCTGCCCTCTCTCTCTCCTCTTCTCTCGCCAATGCTTCTCTCTCCCTCTCCTCTTCCCTCTCTGCCTGTTCTTTTAGAAACTAAAGAAGAGCCTGGCTGTCCCGTCGCCTCTTTCTTGACTGCTGGCTACTCCTGGCTTCCACAGAAGGGGCTGAACCTGGTGTGCTGACTGAGCCACCTGTAGTGGCAGTGGGTTTGATGCAACAACTCGAGTGCTGCCCCTGGAGTGCAGCATCCATTGCAGTGTACCACTGCCAGGTGGCAGCAGTCACACTACCGGCCTCTACCCCTTTTCCTGTGGGTGGGTCCCTAAGCTCCTGAAATAAAGCAAAATGCTGTCATGTTCTCACCTCACGTTGTTCCACACTTTTAGACATTTTTTATTTTTGCTCTACACAGAGGAAGATATTCTTAAGAATTTTTGTAACCTAACAGTTTGAGGCACCAAAAAATTACACATGTCAGTGGTGCCCCAGAACTCTTAGGTTACAAATATTCTTCCTTTGTGTAAAGCAAAAAAAAAAAAAAAAGAATAAATAAATAGTGTATACAGGTGTGAAACAACTTAAAATTGTAGGTGAATGGCAGAATGTTCATTTTGGGGTGAACTATTCTTTTTACAGTCTCAGAGTAAACAATGTAAACGGAGTAAACTACATTTTACAAAATAAAATGTAAGGGCCAATGCATCTATGTTAGGTTTCAAATATGACCGGAAAGTCTTTACACACATCTTGGTAAGCCTCTTTCAGTAACAGAAAGTAGAGAAACAGGCAGATTACCTTGTATTTATCTTTTAGGTTATTCAATTTTTTCTTTGCCTGTTTGGCAGTTATGGCCAAACCAGAAGTGGAACAAAATGCCTATAGGCAAAACAAAACCATAAAGATTTACATGATTCCACTTCAATAACGTATTCATTTTTATGGATGAAGACTGTCCAAATCTAGCTCCAAACCTTCAGACATGCAGGGAATTATACAAGCACTCAAAATGAATACTCACTCCCATCAACTTTTGGAGGAATTGCGCCTCCCGGTGAAAAGCCTTTCGTTGGCCGCCCGCCACTCTATCAAGGCCCGAGTTTCCTCAGCAGTCCCTTGATAAAAAATAATGCTTAATTTAAGTTGATGAAAAATAATACAATTATAAAAGAATTTGTAAAAATTTTTTAAATAGAGACAAGCAAACTATTTGGTTAAAATGACAAGAGCACTCTAAAATAAGGTTTGCATTTGATATAAGTATCGTTAGGCAAACGTTAGTTAGGAAACTTTTCCCTCAGGCAAAACAATTGCCCATTAGATATACCCAAAGCAAAATATATCAAATGTTTATCCACTACAGAATCGACACAGGCAGCCCCATATTTTACAAAATGTTACAGGGCCTAGCTACTTTTTAGGAGGACTTGCCGAGGGTTAGGCTACTTTTCAACTCGTAACGAAATAGTCTGAGCAAATTTTCAAAATTCGACGGTAGCTTTGAAGTTTAAACAACATTCTGGCATCAAAACTCTTAGAACTACGTTACATTTTGTGATAAAACAACAATAGTATTTCGAAATGTATAACTTACAGTTGTGAGTTTTCTCCTCCGCCATTGATGCTAACCTGGTTCGAGCTGAATTCTGGGTTATGGCCCGTATCAAGTCCGCACAAGTCACCTCTCCATGCATCCTCGGTAAAAGGAGCGGAGCAAGAACACATCCGGGGATTTGAACTGGACTTGGCTAGATGTGAACTTTGAAAAGGGAAACAGTACTTGGGCAGCGACTGATGACATTTCACAAGTCCACAAGTAACGTTACAGACAAGTACGCACAACATGGCCGATCAGGCAAGACGCCCCCCCCCCTGGATTTAAGCCAAAACGTGATTGGTTGAAGCGATAACGTGCTACGATTGGTCAGCTCAATGTGGCCGTTATTTGATTGGCTTGAGTAAACGGTGGGTGGAGTCCACTTATTTGTGGATTTATCTGCACGTCGACGCTAGAAGTGTTTCAAATCCACAAATGCACAGGAACCGATCCACAAATGCGTGCAGTGATTTACAAATGCACAGACAGCGGTTCACAAATAAATACCAGGTAGAGTTGTGTTTGTGACATTAAACACATTTGTAAATATATATATTTTTATTTGCAAATCTCATTTTATTTATTTGTGAGTTTTATATTTTTTTGTGAAACTCTGTACATTTATTTGTGAATTTGATATATTTTTGTGAATCTTGTTACATTTATTTGTGGATCATAATCTATTTATTTGGAATAAAGCAACAATTTTCACCCCATACTCATCTGACCGCGGTTCACTGTTGTTGTACTGAAGCTTCTCGTCACCTGTAGCTTTTAATTTGGAGCCCACATATGAAATTCTCCCATTTAATGTGGTCGAAAAGATGTTCTGTGTCTAAATAAATGCAGTTCTTGTCAAGAGACAGAAGCAGCAGTGGCCAAACCTAGCTCCACCTCAACGTTAATTGAGCTGAATATTTTGAATGCGTTAAACTGAAAATAATAATTGCATGCATTTATGCAGTGGTTCCCAAACCTTTTCTGTCGCCCCCCCCCCCCCCTTTTTTTGTAGAGAAAAATATTTTCATAAATTATAATTGAATTATATATTATTTTTAAAGAAATATAAATTCAAATACCGGTCTTCTGCATCTGTCACATGTGTATTAATGTGATTATAATCTAGGAAATCACACAAACACACAGCTTATTGTATGCATGTATATGTACGTGTGTGTGTGTGTGTGTGTGTACACAGTATCTCCGTCTGTGCCTGGCATGAATGTGTACAATGTGATCTGGTGTGACTGGCACTGGAAACAGACGTCTCTGGCAGTGTGTGTGTGATTTTTCTTCCTGTTGTGTAAACAGACGTAAACACACACTTGGTCTCCACTCATATGGGCTTTCAGATGCTCTGATGATTGTGTTTGTGTTTGTCTGTTGATGAATATGACATCAATAATGAGACTGAGCATGTGAGCAGCGACTGAAATCTATTCTAATCGAGAGGTAAATGTGAGTTTAAACGCTCAAACACATCGCTCCTCGTTTCATTTCATCTCGTTCTCTCTTTATTAAACTCTCCCTGTTCTTCTCATGAAGAAACGCTCCTGTAAACACCTTTAGAAGCTTCTACATCTGTCACTGTCTCAGATTAGTGTCTCAGTTTCCCAGAAACCACTGCTGCTGTACTTACACTAATTGGAGTCAGACGGCAGCAGTTAAATGGAGAGGAATGCAGATGCTTTACACTATGTTAATGTGCTCTTTACTGTCTAGAAGAGTCTTTACTTTAATACTGAGATTCACTAATTACTACAAATGATCTCAGCCATACAATCAATGCAAAATAATCAAGTGTAGTTATGGTTTACCACTTCATGCTCCATGCTGATTGTTTACAGTCAGTTACAGTGATACATGTGATATTCACACAAAGCATCATGGGAATAAGTTCAAATCTCTATTCCTGTGGAAAACAGCACAGCGACAGGCCTAGCGAACACCGGATCATCCTGCCAATCCAGAAGAAGGAGAACATTTACATTTGATTAGCATCTCATTATCATATGATTACTGAACCCACTGAATCAGACCTGAAAATGTAAACAAATATAAAAAAGATAAAGATAATAAAAGCTACAGAACAGATCTCATAAGCCCTAGAAAATGAATGACTTTGACTACCTCTGAAACCACTGATGTTATTTGGCTCTGGAACAGATTTTAAGTTTTGAAGCCCAAGCAGAGGGAGTTGTGGGTCCCAGAGGAGACAGATGCATTTTGGGATGGTCCCCCTGCCTTGCTGGTCTAATTACAGCTTATGCACAGTTTGAGGCCTAATACACGATGCACAAACAGACTCTGACTCACAGAATCAGACTGTCCCGATCTGACTGCAGATGCAGAGAGTATCTGGATAAAACCTCACGTACATCACAAACTAAAGCTTGTGCATGTGAAGAGAAAGCGTGAGAACCAGATCTCATCACCTTTGAATCTTCCTTTAGTGTCACTCATGTCGCCTGATTCTGTGTGTGTTTCAGAGAATCTGTTAGACCAACTAATCAACACCTGACTCGTTTGCCAAAAGGCGAAAAACAGAGAGAGAGGAAGTGCTGTTTTTATAACACTCAAAGGAGGAAAGACAGGAGGCACTTCACATAAATATTGAACTAGAATGACTTTAGCTTTAGAGGACTAACCTAATGGTTTTCATTGAGGGAGCTAGTAGAAAAACATACACTAGTTCTCAGAACAACGTCATTATAAAACATTAAAACCATAAGAAATTTGCTACATTAAAGAAGCATAAACCGAAATAAAATTAAATATAAAAACGTTCTTATTTGTTTTTCATCTAGTTGCCAAGGCAGCATTTCTCATTTTCATTTAGTTTAACTTGTGGTACAAAAAAATAAAATAATAAATAAAATAATAAAATAAAAAGTAATAATTGAATCTAATTGAAAATATATAATAGTATCTCAATGACACTAAGACAACACTGTAAACATCTAGCTTTTATCCAGAGAGACGCTGCATTCATGCTATTTTATATATTATCAACTCATACAAGCATTACCTGGGAATCAAACCATAACCTTGACATTGCTGCATGAAAAATATCGGTTTTCAAACACATCAAAAGTCTGTTTGAATGCACATCCTCATTTAGTTCAAGTGGTAGAGCATTGCGTTAACAAGCGCAAGGTTGGGGTTTGATTCCCCGGGAACACATGATAGGTAAAAATTGATAGCCTGAATGCACTGTAAGTCACTTTGGATAAAAGCGTCTGCTAAATGCATAAATTGACAATATTTAATTTGAAATTGAAAACCAACATTTTCTGAATCTCAAGCGCCTCTGACTGATTAAAAGTCAAAAATATCGTGCAGCACAACTGTTTTCAACATTGATAACAATCCTAAATGTTTCTTGAGCAGTAAATCATCATATTTTCTTGATTTCTGAAGATCATGTGACACTGAAGACTGGAGGAATGATGCTGAAAATACAGCTGTGCATCACAGAATATAAATTAGGTTTTACAATAATGTTCACACAGAAAACAGATATTTTACATTACAATAATATTTCAAATTTTTACTGTATTTTTGATCAAATAAATGCAGCCTTGCTGTGCATAAGAAACTTCTTTCAGAAACACTGGTGTGTATCTGTTACATAATGAAAGACATTCACTTGCTCTGAAGGAGAAAACAACGGTTTAGTCACAAACATACTCACTGTGACTCATCAATGACTCATGTTCAGTGACTCAGAATGTGATTGGGTCACACATGGTTTAAACAGCCCTGAGGATGATGGATGGATGGTGATGTCTTACCTTTGCCATCTGCGCCTGCACACCGGTCGCCTTCAGAGACGAAACAGCCTTCTGTGCTGCTGCCGGACAGTCAAAGTCCACAAAACCATAACCTACAGACACAGCAGAACACTAATGTGATATCAAATGATTAAGATTATCCAGTCCAGTCCATGTATTTAATTTAACCAGCCCCTTACACAGGAAAAAACAAACATGTGACTGACATGTAAACAGCGACCAATCACTTCACATGGAATATGATTATTTGCAACAATTATGCATGCATCAAAGTCACAAAACATTTTTATTTTCCTGCTCCTACATGTCCCAAAATATTGACTTTTAATGTATTTTTAAGAATTTTATTCTTAAGGCTGTTCTTAAAATAAAACTTAAGAAACTCTTTCTTAAAAGTCATTGTACATAGCTTTTTAAAATATAACATCCAACTTGTCTTAAATATTTGAAGTTTAATTAATTTATTGGGTCGTTTCATATTACAGTATAAGCATTACAACATAACACTAGCTACAAATGCATACACCAGTATTATTAACAATGTGCACAATTTCTCTGAAGTTACACCAATATAAACAATGATCATAATTATTATGAGCGATGTGACTTCTTGTTGATTTTAAAATTTAGGAACAATTTAGACGGTGTTTAAAAATAACTTAAAGGGCTTAACAGACATTGGGGTGTGTTTTATTGATTTGATCAGTGAATCTTCAACAACAACTGCAATACAATTAGACAATGCCAAAGCCTGATAATGTCTTAAGATTCTTTTTAAAGAATTGCACATTCTTACATTATTACCTGGAATTTACTTTCAGAAATGAGATGCATTCCAAGGCAATACATCCCAAGGAAATATAAAAATAACTAATAGATTTAGACTTACAGATTTCACCATACTTGCCCAGTTGATTGATTACATAAAAAATGGCAAAAATCTTTTTAATTACCTAATTATATATGCAAACATTTGCATACATTTTCAGAACATAAATCAGAACACTGGTTCAAAATTCCTGTTTGGTTTCGTAGTCATATTTGAGTTAAAAGTTTTCATTAAGAGAGAAATCCAAAATCTCTTCTATCACTCCAAAAGTCAGAAAATACTGCCAACAGACAGAAAACAAATAGAACTTCACCACGTTTTTAGGAATAAGATGTTGTATAAATCAGTGTAAATCAAAACAAACCCCTTATTTGAAATACAATAAAAAAAATGTATGTAAGAGTAGCTGAAGTGGAGAAACAAGCTCATTTTGAGAAAACGGCCTTTAAAGATAATGCAACTGAAATCTAAATTTTGGTGTTTGGAAGTGGAGAAAAAACTTCTTCAAGAAATGTACTGTAATTAAAATCTAAAAACGCAAATAGATAAAGTGCACAAAAAAAACACTTTTTTCCCCATAAGTCTGAAACAGCATGTCATGAAAAGCCAAATAGACTAAAACCTAAAAAACTGACTAGTGCATGAAAGATAATAGTTTTGCTGAGCCTTGAGCGGATCATGTCTAAATGCAGTCAAACTTTGTTATCCACATTCAGGAAAACCAAGACCCATCAGAATCTGTTCCATTGCACTTTTTTAAGATAGGAAATGTAAATTAGACTAACTAAAAGTGTTTTTCATTATCAGATCACCTTTAACCAATCAGTGTTCGAAAAACACCTTTAGGACCCTTAGGAATCATCTTGCATAAAACCCTTCATCTCCATGGCATCAACCCTTCGAATTCACTTTCCTCTGCATTCTCCAGTTTTCCTGACCTCATCCATCAGCACGCAAGCTGAGAGAAAACCTGCAAACCTGATTAATGAGTTATGAGATATTTATGAGCAATCGCCTCTTTCTCACAATCCCTCACTCCCCCTTTTATTTTCCGTCACACCTTCATTCTCGGGGCTGTATCAGCAGATGAGGGTCACACTGGTGTTAATTAAAATTTCATGGCAGATTAAATGAGTACACACACACACACATGTATTCTTTGGATTAAAGCGCGTCAGTGCGGCCTGTTATCCAGAAGAGATTTAAGGTTTAATTAGAGAGAAAATAGGTTATAAGACCCTCTTCACAGATCAAATCCTTCCTCACTGACACACTGGGAAAAAATCATAGTGGAAAGTTTTAAGAGTGAAACAATTGATAAAAAGAGGCTAGTTAAAAATAAACAGAAATGGTGAAACATGGGTTAGTTGGAGTTGTGATGCATTATAATGTCATACATTTTCACAATGTTTTTAGAAAGATTTTAGAAAGAAAAAATTTTTTTTTAGCCTTTTTATACTTCAAAATATAATGTTTAATTCAGTATGTTATACTTGCCATTTCTTTATAATAATTGACTAGCAATGTCTGAGTGAAAATTAGTTTATTATTAGAAGTAGACTTTATTTTGAGTAGCAATGTTTTTTATGGTTAAAGTTAACTATAATGACCCTGATTTAACATCAATATCATAAAAACTCAATTCACGACGCGAGATGCTGAAGAAACAGATAAAACATCTCTTTATTATTGTAACTGACAGATGATTAACTCCTACAGATGATCATGCATCTGTAACATGTAACAGAATTACTTCATTTAATTACAAAATAAATGTAACCGTGATCAGTTGTTGAGAAAAAAACATTTACATTTACTTATGAAAATTTTAAAGATTACAAAAAGGGTTAAATCTGATTATTTACACACACACACACACATTCACGATTGAATTGAATTATTTTATAAATTGCACTGAATGGTCTAAAATATGAGATATCAATGGACACGTGATTATTCCATAACTGTTTTATTTGCTATTTTGTTTATTTATATGCTTTATTTTTTCAAGATTAACTTTTTTTCCCCTAAGCATTGTAGTGTTTCCTTTCATATGCAAAGATTCGATTTCAATAGCAATATTACAGCTATTAAACTATTTCTTGTTGTGATTTTAAATCTGCATTTAGCTCAGAATCATCTCAAAGTAAAAAGAACTGCTGAAGTCTGATTTTGTGTGGGCTGTGTTTTAAATCACATTATTAAAATCTTAGTTCAAGTTATGAAGGATAAAAAAAAAAAATGTCTGACACTAATCAGTGTTGACTTTGACTGTAAGGTTAACCCTTTCTGCTTCAAAAGTTTTGAATTTAGAAAAGTAATCAAATGTAATCAGTTACATTAATAAAGTAATAAAAATAGTACACTGCTTATTTTCAAAATTTATTAAGAGGATAGGCACCTTGTATCATTTTAAACAGGCCAACTTGTAAAAAAAACCTGATTATTAAAAGATAACATCTTACTCGTTAAACATCATTTAAATAAAGGAACATTCAAAAGCTAAAACAACCAGAAAAAAAGCTAGATGTAAAAGTCCGCTTCACTAGTGCAATTACCACATAAGCAATTTAATATTATATAATAAAAACATAAAAACAGGTCTTTACCTTTGCACTGGTTTGTGTTCTTGTCTAGGATGGCCTTAGTAGACACAATTTTCCCATATCTGTGAGGATAGAAACGATTTACAGTTAGATCAAAAATAAATAAATAAATAAATAAAAAGTAGATTTTGTTTGTATAAATGACATTATTTACAGGCCTCCAAAATACTCTCCAGCCTTTGTTGAAGAGGTCACAGAAATGTTATCAATGATTTCCTCAGAGTTTGACTGTTTTGCTATTGCAGGGGATTTTAATATTCACATAGATAATTCAGAAAACAAAACTACAAAAGAAATGATAACGGTTCTAAACACTTTTGACTTGACTTAGCATGTGCATGGACCCACACACAAAGGTGGACACACTCTAGACTTAATCATCAGTAGAGCTCTAAGCATTTCATCCATTGTTATTAAGGACATAGCACTATCTGATCACTTCTGTATTTTCTTTGATATTTTGATGTCTGCTACAACTGAATCTAGATCGGTCTCTGTCAGAAGGAGATGCATAAACGAGAACACAAGTGTACTATTTATGGAGGCTATATCTTTAACACCAAGCATTTCTGCAGACTCTGTTGATACTCTCCTTGATTCCTTTAACTCAAAAGTTAAGAATGTTATAGATGATATTGCTCCAATAATAATCAGAAAGAAAACAAACAGACAGAAATCAGTTTGGAGAAGATCAACAGCAGTTCAGACTATGAAAAGACAATGCAGAAAAGCAGAGCGGATGTGGCGGAAGACAAAACTTGAAATTCACTATAGCATCTATAAAGACAGCCTTCATGCTTTTAATGTGAAACTAGCCACAGCTAGACAGAATTTCTTCTCAAAACTTATAAACATTAACTTAAATAACACTCGTACTCTTTTTGCCACTGTTGAGAGACTGACAAACCCCCCAAGTCAGATTCCCAGTGAAATGCTCTCAGACAGCAAATGCAATGAGTTTGCATCCTTCTTTTCTGAGAAGATCATCAATATCAGGAAGGCGATTAGCACATCCTCAAGTAATGCAGAGGTCAGACAGATTAGGCCACAATATCAAAAAGATACTATGTCTATTTTTGAAGCAATTGATAGCAAAATTCTGGAAGACATAGTGCAGCACCTAAAATCGTCAACCTGCTATCTTGACACACTTCCCACATCTTTTTTCAAAAATGTGCTTAACTGCTTAGAAGCAGATCTTTTAGAAGTGGTGAACGCCTCACTTCTTTCTGGGACATTTCCAAACTCCTTAAAAAATGCAGTTGTTAAGCCCCTCCTGAAAAAGAGCAATCTTGATAACACCATTTTGAGCAATTTTAGACCAATATCTAATCTTCCTTTTATAGGCAAAATTATAGAAAAGGTCGTTTTTAATCAGCTGAACAAATACTTAAACTCAAATGGATACCTGGACAATTTTCAATCTGGTTTTCGACCGCATCACAGCACAGAGACAGCACTCATTAAGATAATAAATGATATTCGCTTAAATTGTGACTCTGGCAAAATATCGGTGCTGGTATTGCTAGATCTCAGTGCTGCGTTTGACACTGTCGATCATAACATACTACTAGAGAGACTGGAAAACTGGCTCGGGCTTTCTGGGATGGTACTCAAATGGTTCAGGTCATACTTAGAAGGGAGAGGCTATTATGTGAGTCTAGGAGAGCATAAGTCTACGTGGACGTCCATGACATGCGGAGTCCCACAAGGCTCAATTCTTGCACCGCTCTTGTTTAGCCTGTATATGCTCCCACTAAGTCAAATAATGAGAAAGAACCAAATTGCCTATCACAGCTATGCTAATGATACCCAGATTTACCTAGCCTTATCTCCAAATGACTACAGCCCAATTGACTCCCTCTGTCAATGCATTGATGAAATTAATAGTTGGATGTGCCAGAACTTTCTTCATTTAAACAAGGAAAAAACTGAAGTCATTGCATTTGGAAACAAAGATGAAGTGTTCAAGGTGAATGCATACCTTGACTCTAGGGGTCAAACAACTAAAAATCAAGTCAGGAATCTTGGTGTGATTCTGGAGACAGACCTTAGTTTCAGTAGTCATGTCAAAGCAGTAACTAAATCAGCATACTATCATCTAAAAAACATTGCAAGAATTAGATGTTTTGTTTCCAGTCAAGACTTGGAGAAACTTATTCATGCCTTTATCACCAGCAGGGTGGATTATTGTAATGGGCTCCTCACTGGCCTTCCCAAAAAGACCATTAGACAGCTGCAGCTCATCCAGAACGCTGCTGCCAGGATTCTGACTAGAACCAGAAAATCTGAGCATATCACACCAGTCCTCAGGTCCTTACACTGGCTTCCAGTTACATTTAGGATTGATTTTAAAGTACTTTTACTCATATATAAGTCACTAAATGACCTAGAACCGAAATATATTTCAGATATGCTCACTGAATATAAGCCTAACAGACCAGTCAGATCATTAGGATCGAGTCAGTTAGAAATACCAAGGGTTCACACAAAACAAGGGGAGTCCTCCTTTAGTTACTATGCAGCCCGCAGTTGGAATCAGCTTCCAGAAGAGATCAGATGTGCTAAAACACTAGTCACATTTAAATCTAGACTTAAAACTCATCTGTTTAGCTGTGCATTTATTGAATGAGCACTGTGCAATGTCCGAACTGATTGCAATATATATTTATTTTCACTGTTTTTTTATTTCTTTTTATGTAAAATCATTTTCTAACTGTTTTAAATTAATTTTAAATAAGTACAGTTTTAATAATTTTAAAAGTTTTAAAATTGCTTGTTTTATTCTTGTTATTATTTTTCTTCATGATTATTTTACTTTCTTTTATGTAAAGCACTTTGAATTACCATTGTGTACGAAATGTGCTATATAAATAAACTTGCCTTGCCTTGCCTTGTATATTATATTTGTGTAGCATAAGTTCTTATTTTAGTATGATTGTGTATATTTTGAATTCAAATTTATTTTTTATATTTTCTGTTTCCACTTTAAGTTCAAGTTTTAGTCTTGGGTGTTTTGACATTTTTATTCGTTTTTTAAACGTGTATATAGTTTTTTTTTTTTTTCAATTTAATAATTGCTCTTTGACACGAATAGTAAAAGTTGTGTAAATATGGCTGCATAGTTTGTGTAGTTCAGTCAGAGAGTGAACGCAGTTAATCTCATGTGTGTACAAACTCGTGTGTGTATAAATAAACTCAAGAGAGTCAGTGCGTCTCTGTCTGTCATCTTTTCTCCAGCAGGGATAATTGTTTCCCACAGCACACTATTTACAGAACAGTGTGTGTGTGTGTGTGTGTGTGTGTGTCTAATTTCAAGCACAACAGCGCGATTACTGGGTTAACCTGCGTCTTCAAAGGAAACTTGCATGTCTGCAGAGCGCGGATCATACAGTCTCACACTCTGCGTTACAAAATTCAACCATCAATGAAGATATCTTAAAATTTGTTATTAAAGCTCGACTGCAAACTCTCCCGACCAAATACAACCTCTCTTTGTGGTTCCCAAAACACCACGAACCATTCTGCTTACTACACAGCGATAAGATAATGGAATCCACAGCGCATATACTGAACGGATGCCCCGCGTTTAAAGGACTTTACATCGCGCGTCATGATCGCATCATAAACATAACGGTTCAAGAACTGCGCAAAGTATCTGGACAAAGTGCAATACATACAAACAAAATTGTTAAAATTAGCTGGTTTTTAAACTTGAATGGTAATAATATAAGCTCTCTTAGAAGTGTTCTCAGGGAATACATTCTGGTTCTGGAAGTGGGCTGTTGTTTTGATCTTTACATGGATTTGTGCTTTTCTGAGAAAATGTTAAAGTATCAGTCATTAACAAATGCTTTGGCAGTGTGTGGTTACAGGATCAAACTGATTATTCTTATTTTTGGTAGCTTGGGACATGTGCACAGATTATGTGTCAGAGGCTTGCAGATTGCTGGACTGAGTAAAAAGACCTCTAAGCAAACAGCCAGATATTGTTCTGTGTCAGCAATCATAGGCAGTCTGCATGTTTGGAGAAGACGATGTCACCTTTATCCATAGCCTACTCTTTGAATGTGGTTGCAACTTGCATTGTCTTTATTGTCAGGTGAAACATAATAGGCTCTTTGTGAATATTTGGATGCTGTTGTTCTAATTAGTATTTGTCATTCCAAATAAAATAATCAAGTGTGTGTGTGAGTGTGTGTGTGTGTGTGTGTGTAATGAGCTTACATATCTTCACACTGCTCACTAACCTTTTACTATTTTAAAATCAGCATGAAAATCAAAACTGACCTTATTTATTTTCTTAATGCATGTGCATTTTTTTTCATATAATATGCTCATTTGACATCCTACAGATCTGCCTGTATTTCATTTCACAATCCAATCAAAAACCAACAGGGTTATTATCGTTAACTAAAAGAGAGATTTAAAAAAAAATTAAAAAAAATGTAATCGAAATAAATGCTTAAATGAAAGAAGTAATATTAGATGAAAGTAACATTAATACTAAGTTTTTTAAAATAAAATGTTTAATTAAAGTGAATTAAGTAAAAAAAAGTTAAAAGTAACATTAGAAAATTAATAAATAAAACTGAAATAAAAAATAAAAAACAAAAAAAATTGGAAAAAGAAAAAATGACGAAAGCACATTAAAAAATTTCAGTGAAAACTGAAAACAAAAGAGAAGCCAATTCAAAATTAAAAAAAAATATATAATATTGAATATCATGAAAACACAGAATAACAAAAATATTCCCATCTACATCATGCTATAGGAAAAATATTTCCAAATGTTTGAGTTTGTTGTTTGTAAACATGCCTTCAAGCTCCAAACACACAGCTCGTCCTCATGGGGGATTGTGTTTGCCATAAGCACATCTCATTACAGACATACTGTTTGTGTCCGCTGGGAAGCCCTGTGTGTGTGTGTGTGTGTGTGTGTGTGTGTTGTTCTGTGGGGACAGTGAGACAGGTGTTTTACACTATCATCACTCTTGGTCTTATTAAAAGTTGAAAAGTTAACTTTACTTACACAAACATAACATACAGAACATCCTGTTTCTATGATCTAAAAATACTGAAGCATGACATTAGACCCTATAAAACTGCTGGACCAGAATAAAAATGCACAGCAGACTTCAGTGTGTTTGTTAGTGAAGTGCTCAGCATTACAGAGCACATCCTGGGATTCAATTCAAATCATGTTTGAAATCATCCTCGATGTCACATTGAAACGGAAGGTCAAGTTGAGCGCACTGCATTGTGGGATACGGTACACAGTGTGCTATAGTTGAAAACTATAGAGGCCTGTTTCTATGGAGCCAAAAGAGTCTCAATAAAGATAAATGCACACATTACATTCACATACATCTGTCTTCGCAACTGGCACCATTGTATGACGCCATGCACGTGCACGCGAGGGGAGTCAGACTTCGAAACACCTGTTTCACATAAGTTAACGTTACAACACAAAATTGGGGCCAATAACTGCACAAAAACCCCAGCTGCTACCTCGGATTGGAGCGACAGACCCTGTCAGTCACTTACTTCACAAGAATGTCAACTTTATGGAAAGATACTAGCCTGACCCTAGCCAGCTGGCTAGCTTATGTTGATAGTTGCACAATTAAACCGGTTAACATTAACAATTAAACAACATCTCACAACAAGGAGGTAACTAGCTAAACACTAAGTTATACCGCTCCCCTGTCGTTGCCAGAAGCCATGTTGAGGTCTCAATCAACAGACAGACAGAACTGCACTGCGCTAGCTCGCGCTCGCGACACAGGCATATCGCGCTGTGTGAACACGTTCATGTGGTTTAGAAGTAAACAATCCCCCGCCTGGGGTGCGTTCTTGTGATTGGCTAAAACAAGGGAGATATCTTATTGGTTGCTGATCATTTCCCGTTAAAAAAAATGCATTTGTGTGTCGAGCCAAGTCTGAGGAGTCTCAAAATTCACACACAAATGCAGTGAAGTTCACAGACCGCAAGCAGTTTGTAAATCAAGGTATATTTGTGTGTGCATCAGAAATAAATTTCTGAATCTTGTCCTGTGCATTTGTGAATCTTGAGCGCATTTGTAAATGTTGTTTGCATTTCTGAATTGTGTGTGTATTTCTGAATTGTGTGTGTATTTCTGAATTTTGTGTGCATTTCTGAATTTTATTTCATTTGTGAATGTACTGTGTGCATTTATCTTTATTGAGACTCTTTTGGCTCCATATGTTTCTGTCACCGGAAACATTGAAAAAATCTGAGTTACGAGAAAAAAATCTGAATTGCAAGAACAGAGAGAACTATAAGAATTGCAAGAAACAAAACTGAATTGTGAGATGTAAACTCATAATTACGAGAAAAAAATTCAGAATTGTGAGAAAAAAAACTGTAGGATGCAAAATCTCAGAATTACAAGAAAAAAATATAAGACTTGAACTGAACTTCTGTGAGGAGCCTCAGCCCTTATGGGTCAGAAGAGTTTTTTTGTTGTTGTTGTTATTGGGTGGATACTTAGTGTTAATGTTAAGTGATTTTCTTCCTTGTTGTTTTCTTTTTTTATTTATTGTGATTGTTTTGTTTTTAGAATTTGAATTGCCATATTGATGAGTGGAATGCCTTTGGATTGGAACAGCTATACAGTTGGCTTTGTTTCTCTCTTTATTGATTTGTGTATTGCTTTCAGAAACCAAAAATGGTGTGTGTGTGTGTACTCACAGTTGGCAGAGTTTGATGAGGTCCTGGTCTGTGGTCCCAGGTGGAAGTCCTCGTATGTACAGGTTGGTTTTACTGAGCTGTTCCAATCCACTGTGACTACAACTGTTGCTTCCTGGACTGGGCGGGGCCATTGGCTGAGGGGGTGGGGCATATGGCTGATAGACAGAGAGAGGGCGTGGTTAAACGAAAGGTTCTAAAGAATATTAGTATGTTCAACTTAAAGCAGCGCCGCACAGACCAATCAGTGTTTGACAAAGTAAATAAATAAATATAAATAAAACTGCTCTAGTTCACATTTAATGCCGTTTTATATTCATTTACCTTTTCTGATAATTAAATTAAATCTGAAAATAAATAAAATTAAATAAAAAAAACAAATATTGATGGAAAAAGAAATAAAGATATTATATAGAAATAAAATATATGTAAATATTACCTTGGCTAACTAACCAACTGAAATACATTTAAGTTTAAGCAATAAAATTCAGAAATGAGTGGAAATAAAAACTTAGACACAAAATAATTAGTAAAACGTTGAACAATATACAAAAATTCTTAATGATGCTGAAAAACTGAAATATAACACTAAAATAGAAATTTTGGTTGAGGGCAATAATATGAAACTATTCTGCATGCTAAACTGTGAAGAGTGTTTCTGGATCAGACAGCAGTATGAGTTACTGTCTGTACAGATACAAACGCATCCAGACTGAACTAGACTTCTTCAACCGATTCCTCTCCCACGATCCTTTGCTCTCTCTTGGCTGCCGTCTATCTATAGGAATGTGAACGTCCCACCCTTGTGATCAGCTCGGTTTTAAAGGTCAGGAGTTTTACACAATGCTGAAACATGCTGAAACAGATGCAAAATACACACAGATTAAACCAGATGCTGCCGAGGGAGGAAAAGAGATGATGAATGACCTTCTGTGAGACGTTCATGTGGTTCAGTGTGTCAGGAGAGGACAGTAAAGCTGAGACACAGAAGAACAAGCAGCAGTAATGTCACATAGTCAGACTTTTGATCTGCTCCCTAAGCTGATGCGGACCAATTAGACAGGAAGAGACTGTCTGATTACATGCAAATAATATAACAGTGCAAGCATGGAAAGAAAAAAAGTGCCTCATTTATTTCTGCATCATGCATTAAAAAAAAAAAAACCTCTAACCTTCAATTGAAGTAAAACAATTGAAATTGGGGGGAAACTCTCATTATGAAATAAATGTTTTTCTCCAATGCATGTTGGCCACAACTATTGGCACCCCTAGAAAATCTAATCTAAAATCTAAATCTAATCTAAAACCTAAAATATCTCTGAAGTATATTCCTATTCATATTTAAAAATTTTTTAGCACACCAGGGTGAATAGGAGCATGAAATTCTCCTGCCATGTCTCCATGTTCCACAGGATTATAAATATGAGGAACACAAAGGCCAAATTCCCCTTAATAATCCACCACAAAGAGTAAAACCAAAGAATATAGTGCAGACCAAGATTGTTGAGCTTCACAAAATAGAAAGTGGCTGTATAAATAGCTAAAGCATTTAAAATCCACATTTCAACCACCAGGGCAATAACTAAGAGGGTCCAATCAACTAAAGATGTTACAAATCTGCCTGGAAGATGATATCTGTCTATATTTTCCTCCTAATGCATGATTAGGAGGAGAGATTGAGTGGCCAAAGACTCTGAGGATCACCGCTGGAGGATCACAGAGATTAGTTTAGTCTTGGGGTCAAAAAACAAACAAACAAACAAAAAATTCAGCATTTTAACCATAGTTTTCAAACCATTGGCTTCTATGGTCAGATGAAACTTAAAAAAAAACAAAAAAAAAAACACCAGATGATTTTGGTGCTAACAGATATAAAAAGTAGCCCATGCTCACAGTTAAATATACTGCTGTATCTTTAAAGTTCTGTGCTGTTTTTACTGCCGGAGGTCCTGGACATCTTGTTCAGATACATGGCATCATGGATTCGATCAATAACCAACAGATAATAAATCTAAACCTGACTGCCTCTGTTAGAAATCTTATAATGGGCTGTGGTTGGATCTTTTATCTTGACACTGAACCAAAACAAACATCAGATTCAACACAAACATGTCTCACTGAGAACAACATGATGCTTCTGCAATGACTTTCCCAGTCCTCTGACCTGAACCCTAACTGAGAGAAGCATCAACAGCTCTGAATCTAAAGGGTCTGGAGAGATTCTGGATGAAGGAATGCTCTCTGATCTCTTGTCAGGTGTTCTGTAACCTCGTCAGTTATTACCGGAGAAAACTCAGACCTTGGGAAACCCCAGATCTTGGGAAGGGGACATTGCCATAATTGGGTGCCAATAGTTTTGGCCAATAAAAACTAGAGTAAAACATTTATTTCATAACTCATTAAGACCCACTTTCCATTGTTTTACCTCAATGAAAGGGTAGAATTGTGAATTTTTTGAATGAATGATCAAAAAGATAAACAATGCAGATTTATTTTCACAGCTGCTCATATTCACCAAGGGTGCCAATATTAATGCCAATACAAATTGCATTTTCAATATATTTTTTAATTTTACACTAAATTCAAGGTAGGGAGATTATAGTTAACTACTAAAACCATTAAAAATAAACTATTTTATTTCACCTAGTTAACAAGGCAGATTTTCTCATGTTTATTTAGTTTAACTATATGTTCTAACATATAAATATCAATAAAAACTATATAGACAATAAAAATAAAATCTAATTTTAACAACTATAATGGTATGTGTGTGTCCTTTAGGGACAGTTCATGTTTAATTGGCTGCATTCTTACAGAGTCTTATATGATTCTCACGGGAAGGATTGACACAGACACACACACACACACACACACACACACACACACTCACACACACACACACACACTCACACACACACACACACACACACACACACACACACACTCACACACACACACACACACACACACACACTCACACACACACACACACACACACACACACACACACACACACACACACACACACACACACACACACACACATATATATATATTTTAGTCTGTGTGTTTTCATGTTAAACCCTATCAAGTTGTGTTACTTTCTCACCTAAAGCTCAGAATTAAACCCCAGCTCATGATTAAATCCTGTTCGAAATTAAGATTCATCCACTTTGATATGTAGTCCTGCCTCTGAAATGAGTTAGACAACACTACAAATCAAATACTAAACATTTGATTCATAATTCATGTCACAGATGCAGTACACAGAGCTGAAGACACACAGAACCTAAAATATTAAAGCTGCATTAACAGCTGATAAAGAAACAAGTCTAAACACAATC